>NC_065452.1:83679664-83919664 GCF_917563875.1 Diabrotica virgifera virgifera
AGAATGTAAGCAATTTATTTAATTTCGAATACATTTTGCTGCTGTCAGAAAACAGGTATAAATGTTTATTTCACAAATAAACATTGCTTTTCGCTTAAATTCAATGTTCAAACTGCTAAGAGACAGGTGGGTGGCAGCTTTAACATTGAATTTAACCGAAAAGAATATTTATTTGTCGAATAAACATTTCTTTCTGTTTTCTGACAGCACTAAAAGGTATTTTGAATTAAATGAATTACATACATTTTTCTTTTTGTCTCAATTAATTTAATTCAAAATTAATGTTTCTGAGACACCCTGTATAAATAATTATATCAATGTTTATACTACTGAATAGAGAATTAAATAACCTTTCAAATGAGCTATCACACAACCCCTACTCTCATTTAAAAAAAAATATCGACTACGTCATCACGCCCAGATGGAGGACGTCACTAGTATGATATATATGCCAAAAAGTCATAATTTAAAAATAAAAATCGACCTGCATCAGAATTTCTCTCCAAATTCGCCCATTCTCGAGATAATGAATTTATTCCAACTCAAACGTCCTCACTGTATAATATAAAGCATAGGGAGACGCAGAATATCGTGGCTGCGCAACCTGAGAGAGTGGTACGGATGTACATCAAATTAATTTTCAAAGCAGCCATCTCTAAAATACGAATAGCTATGATAATTGCCGACCTCCGCCGCGGAGATGGCACTTAAAGAAGTAGATAATATAAACACAATATTTTTGTATGATGGTGAACAATGAAATTTTCAAAGTCATTGCATCAAAAACTCAGAAGCAGTATAGCAGTAAAAAGACAGAAGGTTTTGAAAGTTAGCCGACGATATGTCACATTTACTTACTGAAACTTACGTTAAAAAGATAGCGTGGCAACACTGCCGTCGATGTTATTGTGAATCATTTTATTACCTACTAGGCTAGGGTATTATGGAAGATATTATACCTTCATCAAATTTTTTGTTTTTAATATCTCAAATGTTCCTTATAGGGATGTAATAGTATCACTATAATGTTTCTAAATTTAAATAAAGACCCCATGGTTAATAAAAGTATACTTGAGAAGCCTGATAACAGAAATGTTCCACTATTCGTCTTATAAGTCGCCGACACGATTTTCAATAGTTTACGTACATATATAGTATTACATCATCTATCAGGGAGGTACTGGGATTCTCGGGATAAATACCTATATTATCAGATCACTGATCAGACCGAAATTTATTCGAATGAATATTCCACCTGCAGGGCCCACTGTGATCTCCCTTTTTGATTTTTTTATTACGTTAATGATAAAATATTTATTTTAGGCATTATACACTACCCGGCAAAAAATTCTTCCACTAAAAATTTTTGATTCAGTTTGACAATTTATAACTTCTTTATTTGTACTCGATTTTCAAGATTTTTGCATCAGTTTGTAGGTACATGTATTCACATAGTTTGTTATTTTTCTGCTAATAAACAAATTTTAATTAGATGGAATTATGCGAGGGTGAATGGAAGCGTGGTATTTTCTCCCAAATTTACAAAACCTCTGTGGAAAAATTGAATGGCTGATTTTGTTTCATAATCCTAGTCCTTTCGTAGTATCTCAGAGGTACTCCTAAGATTTTGTTTGTTCAATTATCCTAATATATCTTTTCTTGTAAGAGCTATGAATAAAAACACTGTTTTAAAGGTTTATTGGGATAAAAATATCAAATGCACTAAAATTAACAACACAATAACATTTAAGATGTATTTTCCTTGCCTGGGGAATAGCCCGATATTCCTCTACCAGCGCTAACCTTAACTGTACCAAATTTTCTGGAGCCCTAGGATGACGGCGAATAGCTCTTTTCAATTCATCCCATAAACACTCGATATAATTAAGATCTGGGCTACATGCGGCCATGCAGGCACGTAGCCAAGGGGGGGGGTCCATGTGGTCCGGACCCCCCCCCCCCAAAACTGTCTCGGCTGTGGTATCAAGACAGTAAGTTGTTTTCCAAGTTATTATTATTATTTTGAAAAAGTGAACGAAATTATTATTATTTTTTACTAGGAAAGATTATACCTTTATATCATATAAAGTGTACGGTATATTAATTTTTAAAATCATCAGCGTATTGTAACAAAACTTCGACTAAAAAATATTTAAAAATAAAATAAAAATTTCATTTTTAATTCAGTTGCAATGCGAAGGCAAAACAATCTTATTTTTCAATTAGAATACGGAACGCAAGTCCAGTCCTCTGAATCGCGATTTTTGGAGTCTCATCGGAGAGAACGTAGGCTTGTTCTCCATATTCTAACCGATCAGTACCGAGAGCTTTCCCACCCATTGCAACTGAAGTGAAAATATTAGGTGACTAGCGTCATCTGGCAATTAAAAGATGAAGTTTTCAATCCTAATAGCATTATTAATAATATTTAAAAATATTAAAAATATTACTAAAAGATTTTTAATTTAAAAACTTATTGGTCCATTTCCTTGGTAACACCTCCAAGGCTTCTAAAATTTGCAAGCCATATGGATGCTGAAGCGAAGAAGACAAGAGGGAATTCAAAAACCTACAATTTACGACCCCGTCTGTTCAGCTGGTAAATTCCAACAGAAAATGGACCTACTTACTCAAAGGAGTAAAGACTAATATAAAAATAAAATAAAAATTTCATTTTTAATTCAGTTGCAATGCGAAGGCAAAACAATCTTATTTTTCAATTAGAATACGGAGCGCAGTCCAGTCCTCTGAATCGCGATTTTCGACTCTAATTGGAGTCTCATCGGAGAGAACGTAGGCTTGTTCTCCATATTCTAACCGATCAGTACCGAGAGCTTTTCCCACCCATTGCAACTGAAGTGAAAATATTAGGTGACTAGCGTCATCTGGCAATTAAAAGATGAAGTTTTCAATCCTAATAGCATTATTAATAATATTTAAAAATATTAAAAATATTACTAAAAGATTTTTAAATTAAAAACTTATTGGTCCATTTCCTTAGTAACACCTCCAAGACTTCTAAAATTTGCAAGCCATATGGATGCTGAAGCGAAAAAGACAAGAGGGAATTCAAAAACTTACAATTCACGACCCCGTCTGTTCGGCTGGTAAATTCCAACAGAAAATGGACCTAGTTACTCAAAGGAGTAAAGACTAATATAAAAATAAAATAAAAATTTCATTTTTAATTCAGTGGCAATGCGAAGGCAAAACAATCTTATTTTTCAATGAGAATACGGAGCGCAGTCCAGTCCTCTGAATCGCGATTTTCGACTCTAATTGGAGTCTCCTCGGAGAGAACGTAGGCTTGTCCTCCATATTCTAGCCGATCAGTACCAAGAGCTTTTCCCACCCATTGCAACTGAAGTGAAAATATTAGGTGACTAGCGTCATCTGGCAATTAAAAGATAAAGTTTTCAATCCTAATAGCATTATTAATAATATTTAAAAATATTAAAAATATTACTAAAAGATTTTTAAATTAAAAACTTATTGGTCCATTTCCTTGGTAACACCTCCAAGGCGTCTAAAATTTGCAAGCCAGATGGATGCTGAAGCGAAGAAGACAAGAGGGAATTCAAAAACTTACAATTCACGACCCCGTCTGTTCAGCTGGCAAATTACACTGAAAGGCGTATGTGGCGCCCTCTGGGCAATACATAATTTTTGGTAGGGAATTTAGTTTTCTCGACCCAAAAAACCCCCACATACCAAATTTCATGTTGTTATCTCGTACCTGTCAGGAAATATTCAATAATGAATAAAAAAAGTTTAACTTTGACACCCTCTATCTCGGTTATTTTAAACTTTGTACTAAGGTAAGTTAGCTTAAATCGGCCTATTTTAACCTCAGGAACCTGGGGTTAAGCTATGGCCCATTCTTTACCAAACACCCTGTATAAATAAGAATATTTTTACATAAAAGAAGTGTTTTTCAAACAATTGTGATTGTACTGTTTGTTGGTAGTTAAAAGTTAAAATTCTTTTAGTTTTCATGAGTGAGTTTTTTAGTCTGTATTTAGTCTTGACTTTGTATTCTTATTATCATAAAGATATTTGCACCACAAGAGAGTTCTCAAAGAAAAATTACAAAATTTTTTCATGTGAAACCAGTGGAAATTGGTAAGTAACTTATTTTATAATCGTACAGGGTGATCAGTTAAGGGAAGCGAGCGGCCATATCTCATAAGATATTGGTCGTATAGATTTGAGAAAAGAAAATCATGATAAAAGTCGCCAAGAGAAATTGCTGGAAATTATTTTCGAGTTTGTCAAACGTCCGCTAGAGGGCGTAACAACCAACACAAAGTAGAAAAATGGGATTTTTATAGAATTTTGTCTCATGAAATTTTATCGATGATATCATTTTCATATTTACAGACCATTTCCCTACATTTTTTGTCTAAAACGTTTTGTTCTATCTATCAAAATAAAGCGGTGGGGGAAGTTCAATTGTTTTTTTTAAACAAACCAAGATTTCTTCCGTTTCTTTTGACCGATTTTAGCAAACTTAGGCTCATATGAAAGAGCATAATTTGCACTACAAAACGCTTATTTGGTTTTGAATTTTTGACGTTTGCTGTCGCCGCTAGATGCATTAACTGAAATGGTAGCAAATTTTTGAGTTTTTTTCAAAAAAAAAAACAAACGTAATGGTATATTAATTTTTATATATTTTAAAAGAGGATAAATTTCTCTATAATTTAATGAAAAGAATTTATTCTCTACCTTTTTCTGAACCGTTGATATTGACCAAAATATAATTTTATTACATTAAAAAATGGCACGCCACTGTTTTTTATCAAAATAAAAATCAGTTTTTATTAGTTGCTAACAAAAAGATGAATCGAAAATTTACTCTAAACATTTCACAAAAAAATTGAGTTGTGTTTGGACCCTCCCCCCCCCTCAGGGGGGGGGGAGTCCATTTTTGATGCCAAGCCATTTTTGAAAAAGCATTACTACCTAAAAACGAAGGAATAATAATTAACGAAAGATCTATTAACAACATAATATATGCAAATGACACCGTGATTATGGCAAGCTCTGCTGAACAACTCCAATTAGGTACATAAGTACTACTAAACAAAACAAACAGTTCCTGTTTTGAATACAGACTGAAAATGAATATAAAAAAGACCAAATGCATGATAATAACTCAGAAAACAAACATACAAACAAGCATACATTTGGTAAATGTTCCTATAGAAAGTGTTGATAAATACAAATACCTAGGAACCTGGATTTCAAACCATAATGATCAAACAACAGAAATAAGGACCAGGAGAGAAATAGCAAGAAATGCATGCGTTTGGTTTGTAAAACTGAAAACAGTTATCTGCAACAAAGACCTTAGATTAGAACTGAGAGTAAGAGCTTAGAGATGCTACGTATTCTCGATAATTGGACTTTAATATGGACTTAAAAGCTGGACATAGAAGCAAGAACACATAAATAAGCTACAGTCATTTGAAATGTGCTGTTACAAGAGGAGTGTTGTCCACCTCTTCTATGCAAAGGTTTTTATAACGTTATGTTTGTAAATTGATGAGCTATTAACTGTGAAAAAATTGTCTCTATCTGTCAAATTAAAAAAAAGATGAATAACTCAATAATCGTTGGGCTGAAAAGTTCGTAGGCTAACATGGAAAGATTTTTTTTTTGGATAAAATTTGATTTCATTATTAAATGTAGTTACCTTCGAGAGCGGAAAAAAACGACAAGACGGATCTTAATAATTTTTTTTGCATTTGATTCGTGAATGCGCCAGGAAACTTCGTGACCCGAAGCCATGATATAATATTGAAAAACTGCATACAAAAAATGTATTCTTAAAGTGCATCTCAAACAGATAATAAAAAAAATTCAGAGCTCGTCAATTATCGGCGGAAATGAGTTCAATTTGGTTAGTCGGGGATTTTTGGGGTCGCTGAAAACGAATATGACGTCAAAAGTGATCTCCGGCGTGCCTGGTGCCCAGGGTACCTACTGTTTACCTTGTCTTTTGGAGTTTTCGGCAAATTCATTAAACATTAGTCAAAAATCATTACTCAGGGTGTTTTTGGTGACGCTAACGACGAATATGACATCGGAAGTGATTTCCGGAGTACTTGGTGGCCAGGGTACATACTGCTTACCTCGTCTTATGGACTTTTCGGCAAAAAATTTAGTAAAAAATTAGTAAAAAATTAGTAAATAATAATTACTCGGCGGTTTTTGGTGTCGCTAACGTCGAATATGATATCGGAAGTGATTTTCGGAATACCTGGTGCCCAGGGTACCTACTCCTTCTGGAGTTTTCGGCAAATTCATTTAAAAATCAGCCAACAATCAGTACTCGGGGGTTTTTGGGTCGCTGACGACGAATAAGACATCGGGAGTGATCTACGGAGTACCTGGTACCCAGGGTACCTACTGTTTACCTTGCTTTCTGTAGTTTTCGGCAAATTCATTAAAAAATTAGTCAAAATTCAAATTCATTACTCATGGGTTTTTGGGGTCTCTGACGACGAATATGATATCGGAAGTGATCTCCGGAGTACGTGGTATCCAAGGTACCTACTGTTTACCTAGGTTTCTGGAGTATTTGGCAAATTCATTAAAAAATTAGTCAAAAATCATTAGTCACGAGATAAGCAGTAGGCACCCTGGGCACCAGGTACTCCGGAGATCACTTCCGATGTCATATTCGTCGTCAGAGACCCCAAAAACCCATGAGTAATGAATGTGAATTTTGACTAATTTTTTAATGAATTTGCCGAAAACGAAGTAAACAGTAGGTACCCTGGGTACCAGGTACTCCGTAGATCACTTCCGATGTCATATTCGTCGTCAGCGACCCAAAACCCCGATTAATTATTTTTAACTAATGTTTAATTAATTTTTTTTTGCCGAAAACTCCACAAGACGAGGTAGACAGTAGGTACCCTGGGCACCATGTACTCTGGAAATCACTTCCGATGTCATATTCGTCGTTAGCGGCCCCAAAAACCCCCCGAGTAATGATTTTCGACTAATGTTTAATGAATTTGCCGAAAACTCCACAAGACGAGGTAAACAGTAAGTATCCTGGGCACCAGGTACTCCGGAGATCACTTTTGACATCATATTCGTTTTCAGCCACCCCAGAAACCCCCGAGTTACCAAATTGAACTCATCTCCGCCGACAATTGACGACTTATGAATTTTTTGTATTGTCTGTTTGAGATGCACTTTAAGAATGCATTTCTTGTATGCAGTTTTTCAATATTATATCATGGCTCCGGCTCACAAAGTTTCCTGGCGCATTCATGAATCGAATGCAAAAAGAATTATTAAGATCCGTCTTGTCGTTTTTTTTTCGGAGGTTCAGTACTTTATTGCTTCGACTACAATACCATTTTTACAATCCAATTGTCTTTAGCCTCAAAATAAGCCTTAGATTCTGCGATTACCTCTTCATTGGTGCTAAATTTCTTTCCAGCGAGCATTCTCTTGAGGTCAGAGAACAGGTGGTAGTCTCCGGGAGCCATATCTGGTGAATACGGTGGCTGCGGAAGCAATTCGAGGCCCAATTCCCGAAATTTTGCCATCATTTTCATTGATTTGTGACACGGTAAGTTGTTTTTTTTTGCGATTTTGTCCTTCAAACGATCCAATAACGCAATGTAATAGTCGCGGTGAATGGTTTTTCGCTTTTCAAGATAGTCGATGGATATAATACCATGCACATTTGCACATCCCAAAATACTAATGCCATAAACTTGCCAGCCGACTGTTGCTTCATCACGTGCAAGCCACTCGTCAGACTGTCGATTGGACTCCGGTGTGAAATGATGGAGTCATATTTCATCCATTGTAATATTATCGACGCACAAATTCGGTTTTTATTACGATTGAAGAGCTTCAAAAACTTCTCAGAATTATGAATTCGTTGTTGTTTTTGATCGATTGTGAGGTCTCGCGGCACCCACTTTGCCCGCATACACTAATATTCATGCACAATATATTAAACACGTTCCTTTGATATCTTTTTTTTTATTAGAAAAAGAAGTCGCATCCACCAAAACTAAACTACAAAACTACAGGTTGTACAAAATGTTTATGGATTTTAGATAATTAACTATATTGTCACAGGAACAGTTTTGACCTAGAGCCTGTGGTAGAACCGAAATTTATAGAACATTCCCTCAAGATAAAATATTGCAAAACCTCCGAATTTTAAAGAACCGCTTGGATTGACATGAAATTTGGCATACAAATAGCTAACATGTGAACGAAAAAAGTGATATTGTGCTGATGTGTGCTTTGGCCCTAGATGTGAACTTCACCCCTTCTCTGGAATGAAAAACATACGTTCAAAAAAGTCCGTAATTGGAAAAAATGACTAATTTTACGCAACTTTTGATCTATAGTTCTTTCACTAAGTCAATGCTTTTCGAGTTACGTTACACGTTTTTGTACGGTTTTTTACAAATAACTTAAAAATTAAGTATTTTATCAAATAAATATTCTTAGCAAAAATATAACTTGTACTAAGTATTATATATAACTTGTACTATTTGTAAACTCAAAAAAGTGAAAAAAATTGTGTTTATATATGAAGTTTTGTAGACCCAGTGGAAGCAAAGTTGTAGCTAATGAAAAGTAGGTTCTAATTCGTCAAATTCCAAATCGAATATTTCAACCCATGCGAAATAACCAAAAAATCAAGCACTTATCGGGGAGCACTCATTAGAAATTTTCTTAAAGTTTTTAAAAGAAGCTTTGTTTTTGTTTTTTTTTTTTTTTTTTAGTTTGTAACATCAAAAGTAAGTAAGTTACGCTCAAAATTATGTTAATACCTTTTTTGGTAAAAAAAATCGTGAAAATCACCATTTAATTAGCATCCTAAAGTTGAAAGTGTTTATTTTTGAAAAGTTAAAAGGGCTTAAACGAGTCACTAATCACGAGTGTGTGCAACTTTTGAAAAGCCATATCTTAACCAATTTTTGTCTTACAGCAAAGCAAAACATCCAAAAAATTCAGAAATGCAAAACCTACATTTTTTTGCTGCTTGAGATTTTTGGTTTAATAATAATTTTTTAAGGAATTTCTTTCAAGATTAACAAATATTTTATTTTAAAACCAAATTTTTTCAAAAATGAGCACTGTGAACCAATGAAACTTATAAAATATATACACATTACATATAAAGTAAATGGTAAAGCGGTGACGATTACTTCCATTTAGGATGCTAATTAGGGGTTGATTTTTACGATCTTTTTTACCAAATAAAAAGGGAACAATTTGATTTTGAGCGGAACTTACTTTTGATGTTATAAACTTTTTTAAAATACAAAAACAAAGCTCTTTTTAAACACTTTAAAGAAGTTGTAATGCGTTTTCGCCGAAAAGTGCTATTTTTTGGTTATTTCACGTTGAAATATTCAATTTAGAATTTGACGAATCAGAACCAACTTTTCATTCTCTGCTTCTACTGGGTTGACTGACTTCCCATATAATATAAACCATTTTTTTTTACTTTGTTGTAAGCTACATTTTTTCGATGTAGCTTTACAACTAGTAAGTATTTTGCTAAAAGCCGTTTAAAAACGGATTTTTTTTCTAAAAAATTAACATACTTATTCACTCGCATATAACTCGAAATGTATTGACATAGCGAAGAAGTCTATAGAAAAAAGTTGCTTAGAATTAGTCATTTTATCCAATTTCTGACTTATTTTGAACGTATATTTTTTCATACCCGAGAAGGGGTGAAACTCACCTCCAGGGCATAGCACACATCGGCACAATATCACTTTTCCTTTGGCATGTTAGCTATGTCTACACCAAATTTCATGAAAATCCAAGCGGTTCTTTAAAATTCACAACAAAAACCGTGAGTTAAGAGTTAATGGACTATTATTATTTGTAGAGTAAAATATAAAAATGAAACAAACAGCAAACTTGTTTGATTTTTTGCAATGTTTTTCAAATTTTTACTTCGGGTTTTGGCGCCCCTTAAGGATGGCGCCCGTGTGCATTGCACACTTTGCACATATGCTAGCGGGGGCCCTGGTAGAGCGTTTGGGCTCTCGTAGCGCTGTCTTTCTTGGTAATATTTAATACAAATTATTAAAAAGTGTTCGACTGTTAATAGGACGTTACACTGATCACATATAGGTGGATTACTCTTTGTGAAAAGGTAAGAGTGCGTTAACCTGGTATGTCCTAGACGTAGACGCGCAACCGCAATTTGTTCTCGTCTATTGCGCGACGATGGAAACCACTGAGACACATTATTTTTGATTTTATTCAACTTAGAATTAAATTGAGACGACTCATTTCGCCACAAACACAACACTTTATTTTTAAAATAAGCTTTTAAGTCACTGGAAACACACTTGTCTATCAGCTCCAAAAAATCACTTAAAATTGCCTCTCGTTCATGCAGTCCTGTCAGCTTCTTCATTTCCTGTAATTCCGACGTGTGAGGGAACCCATACAAATTGGACGCTTCTTCCATGTTCATGAGCTTGGGAAAGCTGGTATTTTAGCAACTTTTCAAAAGGATGTTTCGGAAAAATGTGTTTTAATGAGTTTAGAGAGCTAAGGGAATCTGTTATGATCATGGCAGTTGTGAGTTTAAGCTCGTTAAGAAGTTTCACAGCACGGTATATGGCGTAGAGTTCAGCTGAATATGTGCTACATGCTGGGGGTAAACGGAAAAGAAGATTGTTTTCTGAAGAAACGATTGATGCCTTCACTCCGTCTTCGGACTTAGACGCATCTGTGTAGATTTTATGGTAGTCGGGGTACTTATTTATGAGGGCCTCGAACTTGTACCGAATCAGAGAATGGTGTGTATTAGATTTATCGAAATACTCCAGAGATGCATCACAGGTTGGTAAATCGATCAGCGAAGGCTCGGGGTATTTAATATCCGAGGAGAAAACCTCCGGAAAATTAATGTTTAGGTTTTGAAGTATGTATTTAATTCTTTCGTAATATGGTTTTTTAGTATAGCGAATATCTTGAAATATGTTTACATATTTGTTTGTAAAAGTGTTTTGATATATTGGCTTTGAAATATTGCAAGCAACTGAGGCTGCATGTGATAGAGCGAGGTACATGCGGCGGTGTGTAGCGATGGTTCTTCTAAAAGAGCATAAATGCTGGATACAGGTATAGTTGGGAAAGCCCCTAAGATTAATCTAAGACTTTTATTATGAATAATATCTAATGATTTCAGTAGATTGATTAGCAGTGATCTTAAGATCACTGCTAATCATAGTTTTTAGGAAAGGAATGACTATTGCATTTGACCAAATAGCTGGCCATTGGTGGTGAAGCCAAATTCTGTTGAATATGTTTAAGAGATACGTTATGGCTGAAGCAGGGAGATGTTTCAGAAATGCTGAAGGAATATCATCAGGCCCAGGACTAGAGTCCTTCAAGTTAAGAATAGATGAGTGTATCTCTTGAAAAGAGATGGGATGGTTTAATGAATTATTTTGTGCTTCAAACGGATAAATGGGATTTTGTTCGGCGAATTCTTTGGCTTTGAGAAAATTGGCGGTATACTGTTGATTCGATAAGTGGCCTTGATATATTCTTCCAAAAATGTTTGCAATATCGCTGCTCGATGTTATGAAATTATTATTTTCTTTTAGCCACGTGAAGTTATATTAAGTGTGTAAACCAGGTATTTTCCTAACTTTGTTCCAGCCATCAGAGAGGGGGTATTGCTATTAATTTCCGATACGTATTTGTTCCATGAAATTTTTTTAGCAGTTTTGACAGTTAGCTGTACCCTTGCTTTTAGCATTTTTAATTTTAATTTATTTTCGGATGTTTTATGTTTTTTGTATCGGTTTAGGGCTGATTTACTTTCACGGATTGCTGTAGCACAACTGTCATTCCACCATGGTACAGGACATCGGCCTTTAACAGCTTTAGATTTACCAATAAATTTGTGGGCGGCGCTTAAGATAAGTGGATTAAACTGATCTACATTCGAGTTAACATCGTCTGTTATATCCAAACTGGAAATACTATTATCGATATATTCGGAGAATTTTTGCCAATTTGCATTTTTTATTCTCCACTTAGATATGAATATGGGACCTGATGAGGGATAATTATGGTTTCTAATTAGGATTGGAAAATGGTCACTACCATATGTATAGGTTTGAGCATTCCAACTGAGACAATGAGCTAAATTTGGGTCGCAGAGAGTTAAATCGATGCATGAGGAATACCCTGTTGAAATATTGAACCTTGTAGGGCTACCATCATTAAGAAAATTTATATTAAGTTGATCTAAGCTATCAGCAATACTTGAACCTCTGGCAGATGTGTGATCTGAACCCCATATTATGTTGTGAGCATTAAAGTCGCCTAGAATTTTACGAGGACGTGGCAGTTGCTCTAATAACCTGCAAAGGCTATCAGAACTTACTTTTATGTCACAAGGAAGGTAAACATTGCAAATAGATACTAAACTGGTAGATGTGATTCTGATAGCAACGGCCTCCAAATCAATGACTATTGGAATTTGTACCGCCTCGACGGATTTGTTTACTAGTATCGCTACACCACCGCTTGCACGACTTGCATCTGTACGGTCTTCGCGGAAACAAGTGAAATGTTTTGAATTGTGCAACTGATTGGTCTTTAAGTTTGTCTCCTGTAGACAAATAATATCTGTAGAATATTCAGATAAAAGAAGCTGTAGCATAGGGAGACGATGGAAAAATCCATCAATGTTCCATTGAAGTATCGAGTTGAATGTTGTTAACAGATTCTGAGTTAGATGATACTGAGCAATTATCTACAGAAGAGTCACTGTCTAAGTCAGAAATCTCTTGCCCTAAATGGTTCAAAAGTTTCTTTTGAAGTTTTGTAAACTTAGTTTTTGTAGATCTATCATTTGCGTATTGATAGCTGCTTTGTAAAAGATGGAGTAAACCAGCCATATCAGTTGTAAATTCTTTAATGACGCTAATAGTGTCGGGGGAGCCTTGGACATTATCAATCAGTAAGGACAATTGGTGGTAATTTAAAACGAATGGTGGGGTATGATTATCAATAAAATTTTCAAAAGTTTCCCGTGTAGATGGGACTTTAGATGAGCGCGGTTTTTTTGGTTTAGAGGATTTGGGTTTTGCAAACAGATTTTGTGATGAAATTGCTGAGTCTGAAGGAGGCGTATCGATCTCACCAATACTGCGTTTTATGGAAGAACTTGCGTTTTCGCAAGTGCTATTAGAGTTTTCACTTAAATGTTTTGGCTTTATTACATTTGGAAGTACTGGAGCAGACTCATTGGTAGTGACAGAAGTCGAGCTGGAAGTTTTGTTTGTAAGATTGGTTGAAATGGTTGTTTCGGAAAATTGTGGTGATGTATCAGTTTTATTAGAGTTTTCTGCAGTTGCATCTAATGGAAGAGGTGCTGATAGATTGGAGGATATTGCTTCCGAAGTTTGTGAAAACGGTATTGCCGCTGAATGTGGTTGATTGAAAGTGTTGCTATGAGTAGGAGTATTAGTAATATCTTGGTCATGGAGATTTGTAGGTGTAGGTGATATGCACGGATTTGATAATGCATAACTTGATGGCTGCTGAGTGTTTGGTAGATCTTGAGATCTTGGTCATGGAGATTTGTAGGTGTAGGTGATATGCTCGGATTTGATAATGCATAACTTGATGACTGCTGAGTGTTTGGTACTTTGTGTAATATACTTGTTGGAGCTGTTTGATTTGGTACTTCCTTGTTTGAATCAATATGAGTTGATTCCGTTACTGAACTGTTATTGCATTGGGATGATATGTGTCCTGTATTTTTGCAAATAAAGCAGGTGAGTGTACCTTGTGACAAAAATATGCGGTAAGGTGTTTGGTCGAAATTTATTAGAATAGAATCTGGAATTGATGATGTTATAGGGCTTACATAAACTTGCCTCCGAAAGCTCAATATGTGACTATATTCTGGAAGAGTCGAGCTAATTTTCAGAAATGTTATTGGGGAAATAAATAAGCTTTAAACCGATATTCTGTAATTCTTCAACTAATACTTAATGAGGAATTGACGAGCAGACACCAGACAAGACTAGCTTTCTGCTGGAGAGACAAGTATCCGTGCTGTTACAACTTCGCCGAGTACTTCTATAGAGCCATGTTGTTTCATGAAATTATCTACTACGGTTTTGTTTGCCAAATACATGCAGATTCTATTATGAGATAATCTAGATGAAAAAATAAAATTTTTTGGGTTGATTATTGTGCCCAAAGGAATTAAATAATCCTGCAGTTTAGCATTATCGATACAACTAAATACAATTGCTTGGGTCTTACTCGAAAAATAATGTGAAGCGGCTGATGCATAACTGTTTGTGATATTCGAACGTTGATTTACTGGACTGGTTAGATCGGAAGGTGTGTTTACATTGTGTGAAGTCATTTTAAGCTGCTGTGGCGAAAGCTTCAGTCCGACTCTGGTAAGTGACAAACCAACCGCTTGCTAGCTAACCTCACAAAATGATTGTACGTTGGTGTATATTTATTATTTGACGTTTTCTTTTCACAAAAATAAAATAATAATTACGTATAGATGACTTACGTAGTAGTATCTAGTAGATAAACACTTTAATTTTAAAAAACTATTTGATAATACCACTTGTTTTTAGTAAAAACTAGGAGTACAATATCAGTACAACTTGACCATACCTTGCCAGGGCCGGTCTCTTTGATATCTTTAGAGTCTCAGTTATCTCGAACAACTTCACTTTACGGTTATCCAAAATTATTTTGTGGACTTTTTTGATGTTTTCGTCGGTAACAGCCTCTTTAAGGCGTCAACTGCATGCATTGTCCTCGGTGCCTGTTTCGCCTCGATTAAACTTAGCAAGCCACAACAACGGTTGATTTTTCTGATGCAGAGTTTGAATAATGTTTATCAAGCCAAGGTTTGGCTTCAACAGTATTTTTTTCGTCAAAAAGCAATGTTTTATTAAGACACGAAATTCCTTTTTATCTATTTTTGTTAAATTAACACAACTTGCTTCACTCAAAATGCCATATCCATAAAGTAATAGCTGTCAAATTTATACATGCATCTTTGAAGGTTAGGGCTGAGTAAAAATCATATGGATTTAATACCAGAAGTAGCATCGATGTGTTAGCCTACGAACTTGTTAAATACGAAGTTTTGACCTATACCTAGTATCTTATACAAATATATAGTCCATAATTTTACGTAAAATCTACAAATGCAATAATATACAGGACATTTTATTTAACAGGTTAAATGAAAGGCGTTTTTTCCATAAACTCAAATTATTTATATGGGTGGACAACAAAACTTTTGCGCGTGTTCGCACCCAATTGGTTGTACAACAATAATTTATTATTTAAATTAGTAATAAGACATGATGTGGTTGAAATCGAAAAATACTAACTTTTATTATTTTTTATTTTTAACATTTCTATTGAAACTCCGGTGTACAAGAAATGGAAAGAGCAAAAGAGGGAGTCGGTTTTATAATCAAGGATGATTTGAGTAAGAGAGTTGTAAAATACCAAGCAATAAACTCTAGAATAATTACTGTAAGTATAAGACTAGACGAGATAGTTAGCATAATACAAATATATGCACCAGTCGAGGGCAAAGAAGAACAGAAAATGTATCAATTCTATAGCGAACTCCAAACAGCTTTAGACGAAATGAGAGAAGAGAGTAAGAACATAATTATTATGGGGGACTGGAATGCAAGAGTTGGAAATGACATCAACAAGGGACTTGGAAGCCTTGGGCGGTATGGAGAAAAAGCTGAGAACAGAAATGGTAAGAAGATGATACAATTTTGTGTAAATAACGAGTTAAAAATCGGAAATACATTCTGGTATCAAGATATGGAGGACAGATACACTTTTGAAGCACAGGAAAGAAATGCTAAAAGTCTAATAGATTACATCGTGATTCCTGCAGAAATGGATATTATCAAAAATATAAAAACAGAAAAATTTGCAGAACTAAACACTCAACACAAGCTACTCGTAGCCGAAATGACTACAAAGAAAAAGCGATATATAGTCGATAAGTCATACACTAAGATAAATATTAAGAAGCTGAAAAAAGAGAAAGAGAAACATGACTATAAACAAGAAATATATGAGGAATTGCAAATAATAGAGCTGGAAAGAGTCCAATTGGATATGGAAGAAAGATGGGCAGTACTAAAAGACACACTATATAAATCAGCAGAGAAAATTTGTGGAAAAAGTCAATAAATAAATATCATAAGAGAACAGAATGGTGGAGTTAAGAAATAAAGAAAATAATAAAGGAAAAGAAGCAAGCCTGGAAAAAATATCAACAATGTAGAGATGAAAATAACAATGTTGTTCTGAAGCTATTTCCTTGTGGCATTTTTATGATTAACTATTTAGATGGGAAATAAGCCACAACTAAATTGAAAATAACAAAGCAGAATACATAGAAAAACGTAATAGAAAAGATATCAGTAAGGGAAGCGAAAAAGCTGAGCTGGGAAGAATTTGGAAAAGAATTGGAAGCAAATTACAAAACAGATAACAGAAAATTTTGGAATCGTATAAATGGTTTAAGAGGGAAAAAAGGTAGGGAACAGTATAGAATCAAAGATAAAAATAACCAATTGAAAATAGAGACTACAGAAATAGTAGAAGTATGGAAACAATACTGCGAAGATAAATTCAAACTCGAAGAAGTAGAAAGAAATGAAGCAGAAAGAAATCGACCAGAACTGAAGCGGGAGAGGAACCAGAGAGTCTAAGGAAGGAAGAACTGAAAGAAGTTATAAACAATATTAAATTTGGAAAAGCGGCAGGAGAGGACCAAATAGATCCAGAAATGATAAAATGGATGGGTGAAAAAGGAGAGGACTGGCTATTACAGATATGCAAGGGAGCATGGAGTACAGAGAGAATCCCAGATGACTGGAAGAAAAACATAGTTCTACCAATGTACAAAAAAGGACAACATAATGAATGCGAGAATTATATGTAGAGCAATATGTTTGTCATCGGTCACGTTCAAGGTATACACGAGAATTATAGAGAAGCGTCTAAGATCAGTGATAAAGAAAGAATTGGAAGACGAACAGCATTCAGATCAAACCGTCAAACAAACGGTAACGTCTACATTATAAGGAATATAATAGAGATACAATGCCGTAAAGGGGATGAACTATTTCTCATGTTCGTTGATCTGAAGGCCGCATTTGATACGATAAACAGAGAAATAATGTGGAAAATATTGGAAAGCTATAATATACCAAAAAAGATGATAAAAGTCATAAAATCTATATATATGGAAGTAGAAGGCCAAGTACAAATAAATGGAGAAAGATCAGGCACTTTTAAATGGGATAAGGGAATTAAACAAGGATATGGACCAAGTTTACTCTTGTTTATAATAGTCATGGATACTTTAATCAAAAATACCAAAGATAAAACAAGAAACCTTCAATACATAGTAGGATATAAAAACTTAAATGCAATAAAGATCAACTCCCTTTTATACGCTGATGATATAGTTTTAATCACAGACACAGTAGAGAAAATTCAGAAACTAATAGATATTTGGCAAAAAGAGATACCTACAGAAATTAAAATTGGAAATGAATCTCAACAAAACAAAACTTATGATAATAAATGGAGATGAGAAAAGAGAAAGGAATACTAATATAATAGTAAGGGAATAAGTAATAGAACACGTATCTACTTTTGAATATTTGGATTGAGACTGATATTGGAAGAATATTTCTATTGAAACGATAACTGTGTGATTAAAATCATGTCCTTTTAAAAATCAAGAAAGAATTTAAATAAAAAATTTGTGTACGTCCAATTAGTACAATTCAACGGGATTGTGGGGTGTACTTTTTATAAAAGAAAAACAACACTTAAAGAACAACATAAGTTCTTAATTCCTTATAATTTGTATACAGCGAGAAATTACACTGAATGCATTAACTCAAATAAGAAATAATACATTTTTTCGAGAATTATGTCAAGATTAAGTCATAACTCGTTTCTTTTACCCTTATTGCAGCAAGCTTGGCTTGTACACTCCATACTTCAGACGGTATAATTATTTTTAATCCTCCTACAGGCATCCTAAAACATCTCAAAGACCCCGTTTTTTAAGTTCACAAGTGGTGATTTGTATCTTTATTTCGTCTGTTATAAATTTTAATTATTTTAGTTTCTTGACTTTTAACGCTCAGTAAAAAGCTTACCTAAATATAACTGAACTCAAATTTATTATCAAATTTTTTCTTGCTTTATAATAGGATCTATAAAATATACAGGGTGTAACAAAAATAGAAGTCATAATAAATTAAATCACATATTCTGGGACCAAAAATACTTCAATTGAACCTAACTTACCTTACGACAAATGTCCACACAAAAAATTTACAGCCCTTTGAAGTTACAAAATAAACATCGATTTTTTCCAATAGGTACATATTATATTGAAAACTATTTGAGGTTTCTTATTGAAAACGAACATGTGGAATTCTTATGGCAGGATCATTTTAAAAAAATATAGTGAAATTTGTGCACCCCATAAAAATTTTATGGGGATTTTGTTTCCGTAAACCCCTCCAACTTTTATGTTCCTTCCAATTAAATTATCATTGTGGTACCATTAGTTAAACACAGTGTTTTTAAAACTTTTTTGCCTCTTAGTACTTTTTTGAAAAGCTAGTTTTTATCGAGATTTTGAATATTTGTCAAATCCACCACATATTTATTTGTATACGGTTAAGTACGATGATAGAGACCTGGTAATAATATGAAAATTTATTTATAAATTACAGTTTGAGGTATATTTTAACCCATATTAAAAAAAACACATGTCGGTAAAAGGTGACTTATTGGAAGCCTTGGTACTTGGAGTACCAAGAGGCAAAAAAGTTTTAAAAATACTGTGTTTAACCAATGACAACGCAATAATAGTTTTAATGGAACTTACCAGTGGTGGATTTAGGGGGGGCTAGAGGTGCTGTAGCACCGGGCCCCCAGGTTGAAGGGGCCCCAGAAGACCTACACATTTGTCTAAAATTACGTATTTGGCATTCTGACGCGCCGTCGTACTTACCTTACCAAACTCCTCTTATTTATTGTAAAAATTACTTTATTACTGAAATTATTGTTGTATTGACAATTTCATATAATCTTTTTTCTGAGAGAAAAGGAAAGGAACACCCGATAACCACCCTTTTATGACATGACATAAATGGCAACAGATTAGCAGGTATACTTTTACATCTCCTTTTCGGAAATCTTACAATACAATGCTTTTAAATCGCTCTGAAAGTTAAAGGTGTTTGACAAAATAGATGTCTATCAATGGGTGCCATAAAGTTAAGAAATGAAATATAAAATATACCTACTTTACCCTTTAAGCTTAACAACAAGTAAAGCTTTTGTTTACAACCAAGTAAAGTACCTGAAGAACGTCAAAGACGACAATTAGTAATTCATACCTACTTGTGTTGGCGTTAGCTTTTAGTCATTTATCATTAGATTGTGAATCGTGAGTTGATGCTGGTGAATTTTATTTATTCGGTTCGGATTAATTTTTAGTTCTAGTGTTTGTGAGTGCTAATTAATATTGTTTAAATACATTACGTTTATACGCTTGTAACTAACTATAATGTCACTTAAGCAGCATAAAAGCGGAGCAGCTAAGCGAAAGGTGAGTTTATTTCCTTAATTTATATTAGCGCAACTTTTAGCCTAATCAAATAAAAAAACATAATTTAATTCCGAACAGTTTTTGTCCTTTTTTAAAACAAAGTTTGGGCAAAATAAAAAGATATTTTTGAAAAAGGATACGCTTCAGATGACGGCACAATTATTTCAACAAGGAAAAGCAGGTAAATTTTTCTTATAAATTGGTTTTTTAAACTTTAGCCTAAATTAATGATTACATAGAGGTTTTTACAATTTTTCTTTAAAAATCTAATGGGACAACCTTTAATTTGAGACTTTGTAAGTTCGTTTTCATGCGTAATTTATTTAAATAATTAACAATAAACACTGAATAATTGGTTTTTAAAAATAGGGTAATAGTCGGTAATACACACAGAAAAAAGCTTTTACAGCCTTGCAAGTTGCAATAAGCACGAAAAGTTGTCTTATGTTTTACATGTATTGAAATTTTATTTTATTGGTATATTTAAAGAATAAAAGGATTAAGTAAATTTAATGTTTTTGTTGTGACTTATTGTAACATTGTATGATTTAATAAAAATATATGCTTCAAAACAATCGATCAAAAAGCAGTAAATTTGCATCGGGGTTCGAATCTGTCTATGCAATTTTAATTTTTTTTCAGGCAAAAGAAGAAAAACTTAGCACAGTTCAAAAGTTACCGAAATTGACCATGTTTTTTAAGAACCAAGGAGAAAACAACGCCAAACCTCTGTTAATTACGCACGATGACAAGGAAATAAATGATTCACTTGATGTTGCATCAACAAGCAAACCCCATTTGACAGAAAAAGATGAGCTGAGTGAAAATTCTAACAATGATTCTCATTTGGCAGCGTCCACATCCTCTGGGTTTTTAGTTTCTAATTATGTATCATTGTGGCCAACAACTCTAACAGATGCATTTCGATCAAGTTGTGTAGAAAAAGGCTCAGAATATTTTCAAAACAATGATGACGTGTATATGCAGCTTCCAAGCGTAACTTCAAAACACAAAATAGAAGTCTTTCCGGGAAAATATTTCAAAAAAGAATAAGCAATGGAGTCATAAAAGCATTTGTTGAAAATAAACAAAGAAAAAAAGCGTTACCTTGTCTTAGCCTTGTATCTTCTGCATAATTTTAAATGTACTGAAGTTTATATTGTTTTAATTATTAAAGTGCCTTGTCAAAAAAGAGTTGGGTAGGGCCCTCTACAAGAATTAGCACCGGGCCCACTAATGAATAAATCCGCCCCTGGAACTTACACAAACATTTGGGGGGTTTAAAGGCACAAAACTCACATAACATTTTTACTTAAACATATTAAAAAAGAAGTTGCATCTCGATTAAAACTGGTTTATCGAAAAAATCCTAAGAGGCAAAAAAGTTTTAAAAAGATTGTGTTTAACTAATGGTGCCACAATAATAATTTAATTGGAACGTACATAAAAGTTTGGGGGGTTTAAGGGAACAAAACCCCGATAAAATTTTTATGGTGTGCACAAATTTCACTATAATTTATTTTTAAGATGTTCCTGCCATAAGAATGTCACATGTCCATTTTCATTAAAAAATCTCTCATAGTTTTTGATATATCGGAAAAAAATCGATTTTCATTTTGTAAATTCAAAGGGCTGTCACTTTTTTGTGTGCATATTTGTACTAAGGTAAGTTAGGTTCAGTCTAACTATTTTTGGTCCCAGAATATGTGATTTTATTTATGACCTGTATTTTTGTTACACCCTGTATAAAGACTGAATATTTTAACGGCTGTTATTTAACCTCCAGCTATATGGGATACTATTATGTTTAAGTATTTTTTGCTACAATTTTGTCATTTCCTCTATCAATGTCACTTAACAATATTTTAGCAGTTCATTGGGCACTTATTTAGTACTGGAGCTTTCTGACTTACTCGGTGTTAATAATAATATGTACAACTGGATATTCCGTGTTAGCCCATGAGCATTGGACTCATCACCTTTAAGTAAATCTGTTACATATCTGTTACTGTCCATATATGTCTACTTGCAACTATCTTATCGATTTTTTGGGTTGAGTTATTATTGTTCTTCATATTTGCTGCTGCACCCGATAGAAGTCGTTCTCTAACTGCTTTGAGTATATTTTCTAATGATGTCGCGTTACCTAAATTACTTCATGTGTTCCTAATATTCTAAACCTTAAATAGGCTTCTTGTTTTTCTCTGCATTTTTTTCACTTCCTGTCTGAACCATCGTTTTTATTGAGTTTATTTTGGTATTTTAGGGCCGGCGTAGCTCAGTGGTAGGATGTATGACGCGCATGCTGGTAGGCCGGGGTGGTTCGAGACCCAGCGCCAGCAAGAACAACTAGATATTTTTTAAAAATATCTATAGGTCCTAGGTCGACTTATCCTGAATAAAATGGGTACATTGGGTAAAACCAGTGGGAATAATAGGCGGTTGAAGCGAAACACTGGCCACTTCCTTGTATACCGTAGGCCCTAGATATAGCAGACTACCCTGCTATAATCCCAAAGCCGTGTCATCGTCAGCGCTATAAATCGAGAAACTATTATTATATTTTGGTATTTTACTGTTCGTTCTCTTAATGCTTCTGTAGCTGCAATATCAAGAGCTTTTTGTAAATTAGCGCAGTTCATCTATGTATACTGTTCCTATTTGATATTTTACAATTCACATATATCAGTTAAATAGTGGAAATTGAAAGGCGCCAAAGTCCTACATTTATTTATTGACATAGAAATATGCTAAGTCCCCGCTTGTCGTCCTATGAAATGCTCCAAGTGCTAGCTTTAACATTAGAGTTTTAGGACCTTCTCATAGATTTCGATGGCTGTATGTAAGAAAATCTTTCGACATACTTTTGCTGTTAATGATAAAATATTGCGCATGATTGTCGAAAGGAAAAAGTTGGGTGAAAAATGTTACAATAATAAACGTACCAGACATATGCTGCTCCAAACTTTTCTGAATCTGATCGTTTAGTGTTATACTGATAAATGTACCAGACACACTGCTCCAAAGTTTTCTGAACCTGATCTTTTAATGGTAAATAATATAAAGACCTCAAGGGATTGTGGTCATTATTCAAGAGCTAAATTTTAGCCCCGATTTAAACATGGTTAGAGTGTTGTTAAAGTAATATATCATCGACTCTCAAGATTCCTGAAGTACAAAGTGTCGTTTATCTATGGATCTTCAGCAGGTAGTATTTGTTCCATCATTGATCCAGCTTTATGTTCTATCTGTCACAGTTAATATTTTGATACAACTTACGAGTTCATGTTGGTGATACGAATCAGGCTTATACATATGTGTATGTGGCATGAGGGAATAACTTCTCTTGGAGACAACGAAATTGCCTTATGTTTTCTCCAGTTTGTTAATCGCGGTCTGACTTTTAGGAAGCACTTGGTCATATGGTGTGATAACTGCGGGAGGCAGAATAAAAATAGTATTTTACTATTTACTTTGATGTTTTTGGTAGCTAACGCCGTTTTTCACACTACTAATTAACAGTTTTTTTTGTAAGCGGTCACAGCTTTATGTCGTGTGGCCGAGATTTTGCATTGCTCTTAAAACGAAAGATGACAACTAAACTTACGTGCATACCTCCTTGCATTAGTTAAGTGCCTGAACTTAGACAAGGTGATGTAGTTAAACCAGAGACAGAGATAGACACATTAAATAAAGATGTCCCTTCAAAGCATGATTCCATATCTACAGTCTCCAGAAGGCCAACCTTTCTACAAACAGCTACTTCAGATTGAAGATGCTTGACAAGAACAAGAAAACTCCTCAAAATTATCTCATCTAAGACAGTTACGGCCTTTCCTAATTTGCTTCTTTAAAATATTTTTTTCTTAGTTATAGGAAGTTACTTTTATATATGCTGGTGACCAAAAATCCAAGACCAAGAGTTAGGCAGAACGTAACTATTAATGACCACAACTTGGAAGTAGTAAAAGAGTTTAAATATCTGGGAGCAGTAATCACAGAGGACAATCACATAGAAAAGAGGTCTCAGCAAGAATAGCTGCGGAAAATAGAGCATTATACTCCCTATCATCATTATTAAGATCTAAGCTGCTGAAAAGACAATCTAAATTAAGACTGTACATGTCAATTATTCGCCCAGTTGTTACATATGGGAGTGAAACATGGACTCTACATCAGCGAGAAATAAATAAATTGCTGATATTTGAAAGGAAAGTCCTCAGAATGATATTTGGTCCTCAAAGAGATGAATTGACAGGAGAGTGGAGAAGGCGCCGCAATGCTGAATTAGTGACTCGTGACTCTATATGGTACTGAAAACATCGTCAGACATATAAAAGCTAATCGGATAAGATGGGCAGGTCATGTAGTAAGATCAGAGGAAGACAGAGTGCTAAAGACAGTGTTCTTCGAGAGACCAGACGGTAGAAGATCAGTGGGCCGTCCCAGAAAAAGATGGAAGGATGATGTTGAAACCGATCTATCTAGGATTGGGGTACAACAATGGCAAATCGAAGCGCAAGATCGCAGACGATGGAGGGCCATAGTGGATACGGCGAAGACTCACCCCGAGTTGTAAAGCCAGTAAAGAAGAAGAAGAAGAAGAAAGAAGAAGAAGTTACTTTTGCAATAAGCTTTCTTAGAACAGATTTACCATTTTATGTTGAATTTATGTACTTACCAACTTAAGTTTTTGTCAGTAAAGCCTGAGATACGTGCCTGTTACTAGCACACTGGCATACCAGTACCTAGCAAGCACCAGCTACTGTCTCCAAACTAGCAAGTGTGCACGTTAGCTGACATGCTAGTTCCTGGCATGCAAGCTAATTGCAAAGAATTTGATTTTTTTGCCAGTTGCGTGCTGTGAGATACAAGGCGCATGCGTGTGAGTGTCACTGGCATGTGTTAACGCGCGCTACCGCTACGGACATGCCAGTTAGCAGAGAATTGTCAGATTTGTTAGAGATAAAAATTAATCGTTTTATTTTAAACTTGTTTTAAAAAATGTTTCCTTGGGTGATGAAAAAATCATCAAATTCATTTCTATTTATAGCTATGTAATTGGGGTGTATTTGGAATTCACCTAAATCATCTCTATGTAAAAATAAAATAGCCCGTGACAATGCTTACACCAAAATTCAATTCAAGAGGAAATGGATCGGATTCATTATTAAATTTCTAACAATTATCCATGGTCATAAGTAATATTTCCTTGTTTAATTCATTCCGAATATCTTCCATGGATCGCCTTTTTTGTTGGAAACTCAAAATCTCTTAATTACAAAACAAATACTTTAGTTCCACATGTGAGCGGCCGTGGAGTAACGGCCTAATCGCTGGCCTCATACGCCAGTGCACGTGGGTTCGAGCCCTGCCAAAGACAAACCATTTTCATTTCCAATAATGACACGAGCTGTCTCACCGTGCCTCGGAGAGCACGTAAAGCTGTCGGTCCCCTGGGCTAGTGTACATAGGCACTAGTTACTTGAAACAGGGTTAAATATGTAAATGGCGCCGGAACTGTCCGAAAAGATCTCCCGGCAAAAATGCCATACGATATTATTATTATAGTTTCACATGAAAACCACTAGATTGTTTACTAGCACACACATGTGTAAAAATCTACCCTGCTTTTTCGTCATACCAGTAAAGGCACGCGACCTACTGGCATGCCCATTACTCGCAAATCTGCTTTGTGTATGCCAGCTATGTACTTTCCTCATTTACAGGCATGTGTGTGCCCGGCCTTAATTACTTAGATCTTTTTACTGTTCTTTTAGATTAAGTATCTCAAAACTTTGTATTTGGCATAGTGACCCTTTCTAATTTCCACTCTTTAATTATAAAAAAATAAGATTATATACTTCTTCAACTATAACACAATATTTGACAAGGAGAAAAATATTGGATAGGTCTCTGTGAATAATGTTTAAGGATTCAAAGAAACAATTTTGGCTTCTCGTGAGCAGCAAATTCTAGTAGTCTGATATTCCGTGAATTCAACACTCAGATTTCTATCAGGTTGAGAGAACAAAACTTTTTGCAGATATTGACTTTCGTGGCTTTTCTTCGTATTTTAAAATTGTAATAATGAATGGAGCGCGATTCTAAGAAAGCTGATAGGCCAGCTGAATTTAAAATATTCTTAACCGAGTACAAGAAGTATACAATCAAGAATCACTAATGTATAGTTAATAAAAACTAAACAACTAAAAATACGAAATAGCATCAAAATATACAAGTGTAATCAAAGTGTAATAATCATTTAAAATATTTTTAGAGACTGTACATGTGACATGCTTCGTTAAAGAATGTTTGTATGGGATTAAGCCACAATTGATTGTAATGCAAATTACATTTTAAAACGTTTTTATATGCTTGGCTTGGTCTTTGTAACTATGTCACTACTTATATCCGCAAATTTTGTAATCCATTTTAAAAATAGTTCTATGCTACCTAGGCACCTGAAATTTTCAGAATTAGCTAACAATGCAATATTTATATATAAGTAGTGGGGTTCCTACAGTCTCCTCCGCATCCCACATTTCGCCCGCCATTGTTTTCTATCCACCCATTCGTTTTCGTCAATAGCTCTATCTGCCATAGACTGTTCTATGCCTTTCTTTCATGTTTCTGTAGGCCTTCCTCTTCTTCTTCTATTTATGGGTGTGTAATTTAATGCTCTTTTTGGCCATCTTTCCTTTGACATCCTCATAACATGACCATACCATAGCAATTTCTTTGTTTCTATATGGTCAGCCGTGGAATATAAACTATTTGTCCGTCGTCTTATTTCCTCATTTGGTACATGTTCTAATCTAGATACTCTGCATGCTCTACGTAAGTAATCCATTTCCGCTACTTCTATATTTTTTCTTTCCTTTCCTGTGAGTTGCCAACACTCTGCTCCATAAGTTATAATAGGTTCTACAATTGTTCTGTAGATTGTTAACTTTGTGTTCAGCTTCACCTTGTTAGACCATAGTAGACCATTTAAAATACGAGTTGCTTTCCTTCCTTGCTGTATCCAATGCAATATTTAACTGCTATTATATGGATAAATCGATTTTTTAATTGAAAACTATTTTAAAAATATGACTAATGCCATGACATTAAAATTCCATTTTAAAGCTACGTTAATATATCGATAGGTGGTGGCTCAGTGGTAGAGCATTAGACTGCAGATCGAGGGGTCCCGAGTTCGAACTCGGCTGTACGTATCTTTTTTTAATTTTTTTAGTAAATAATTAAAAGTTAATATACTAAAAATTCATAATATACAAGTTAATTATTATATTATGCAAATATTATATATATACCATTTTAAATATTTTCTTAGATTTATGAGTTTATAATTTTATATTGGGCCCTATAAATAATAATGAAAACGTTTTATTGTAAAAAGTTCTTTTTTATAAAAGTGTAATTATTTAAATAATATTTGACGTTTCGACTTCCACTCCGGAAATTCTTGTCAAAAAAGATTATTTAAGAATTGGGTGAAAAGAGTATTCTTCTATCTTGTGGAATTTTCAGTTAAAAGCTTTGTTAGCAGGTTTTCTCCCTTCTGAAATGCATTTTAATTGGAGCAGGTATTTTGGGACCTTTTGTTATAATGATTTG
The DNA here is from genome assembly GCF_917563875.1 of Diabrotica virgifera virgifera. NCBI lineage: Eukaryota > Metazoa > Arthropoda > Insecta > Coleoptera > Chrysomelidae > Diabrotica > Diabrotica virgifera. The sequence continues at coordinate 83,706,996 of NC_065452.1, forward strand.
ATAACTCCTTTGATGTTTACATCGTGGTTTGAGTTTTGAGTGGTAACTTACGTAAACATCTGTTGGTGTGGTTTGGTTTTTTGTAAACTTTGGGTGCATATCTTGTATTTTATTTTGGGATTAACACGTTCAGAAAAGAAAGTGAATTTAATTGATCCTTCTTTATTGTTGATGTCATTCAGCTATTAATTTAATGCTTCTGGTACATCATCTACATATCTCCACCATACTGTGGGTTGTAGTAGGAGAGCTAGTGAACCCTCCGAGTAACGGTCTTCCTGTAAGGCTAGAAATTTGTATAGTGATAAGTCATAGCAGTCATAGCACACCAAGGCTAAAAACCATGACCTAGCAGGGTGTGTGACCTAGCACATACACGTGCCCAGCACGTGTATCTACCAGGTAAATCGAAAGGTGCATAGTTTAGGGAGTAAATAAACTTTCTCCTGTAAAATTTAAATTTAAGTATGTGTTTGAGTAATTTAAGTATGTGCTTGAGTATTTATCCGTTTTGTGTGTTACAATGGATTAGGAAATACACGAAGGTATGCTCCTTGATGCCGTGGGATTTCCAACTATTTTGTTTCATTTCCTGGTCTTTAAAATGTTTATTGGATTTATCTACCTACCGAATATGTGTGGGTAGCGCCGAATTAGGCTAATAAACAACTCATATTTATCTAAAATATTGAAATTAGACTATGATATATATGTTTATTAAATTAATAACTTTACATCCATTGTAACAAATAATTAACAAAATTCGAATATATTGATAAACAACTTTACAAAATGGATGAGGGCGGTTCCACATTGGGTGACAGAACAAAATTCTTCCGTTTGATTGGCCAGACGTAAGAAACGCACTGTAAAAGATGAAAGTTGGCCAACTCTTCCGTTCCGTTACGTTTCTCTTACGTTCCGTCATGCGTTTGCGTTCATTTAAAAACAAGAGTACTAGTCTAAGAGGTAGTGAACCCTCCGAGTAACGGTCTTACTGTAAGGCTAGAAATTTGTATAGTGATAATTTATAGCACACCAAGGCTAAAAACCATGATCTGGCAGGCATCAGCCCTGCACGTGTATCTACCAGGTGAATCGAAAAGTGCATAGTTTAGAGGATAAAATATACTTTCTCCTGTAAAGTTTAAATTTAAGTATGTGTTTGAGTAAATCATTTAGAAGAAATGTGTACAATGACAGGCGATTCTGAACAGCATAAGACCTTGCCAGGCGAGGGGAAAGTTTTTTTCCTAAAATTATTTTTTTTGCATCGAACAAAGTTTTTTAAGATTTTTTGAATCATTTCAAACAGAAAAGATTTTTGGTGACTTTTCTCTTAGGTTAATAGTTTTTGACATATAATCGATTAAAAAGTTAAAAATTGCGAAATCGGCCATTTTTAACCCCTAAGAACTATGTGAAAAGCTGAAAATTTCAATGTTGCCAAGGTAGGTAGATATTCTTTAAACATCGATTGATGCAATCCCGAAGAGTTTTTTGCAACACAATATCGAAAATTCCTTTGTCTTTTAATTGTTAATCAAGCAGGCGCGACTCTGTAGTAAATGTAATATGCGTAAATATACATATTATTGTGTTTCAATTTATCAATCAAAGATAGAATAAAAATTTTAATTTTTTTAATATAACGCGGGCACATAAATTTGATACACCCTGTATATTGATTTGTAATTATTTATTAGAAGTTAGCTTTCAACGCAAAGTGGTTTCTCCTTAATGAATTTTTCCATGAAGAATATTAAAAACATTTTTGTAAATAAAAGTGAAGTGAAAGTTATTTAGGATTAGTATTTTAAACCGATTGTTTATTACGGGAAATATAGAAGCCATAGGTAATTAGTTCTTAGAAAATTAAGGTAAAGAAAGTTTGGAATTTTAAGCTTTTTGTTTAACCCCGAGTAAATTTTGTAGAATTTCCCGAAAGTAATTAGTATGATGGTAGAAATATTTTTGAAATATGAGTGGGTGTTTCGAATGAAAAAAAGAAGGGGGAAGAGGAAATGTCTCTGATTGGTTTGGCAATTTGGAATGGGAAGGAGAGAAGGTTGAATTTTCAGATAGTTTTGGAAAGAGGGATTATTGTGTTACCGGCAGCCGAGAGGGAGCAGTCAAAAGTTTTCGTGAGTAGTTCAGCAGCAAGTACTAGTGTTTTGTTTTTGATAGTGGGAGTAGCCGAAAAGTGGTAAGAGAGACAAATCAAATCGAGAAGAAATACCTCTTTGATTCTGTACAGTCCAAGGGAGTAAGTTACAAGAAGTATCATTATAAAAATTATTTGTGACACCAAGTAAAAAAAGATACTTGGGTCTCAGGAGATTATTGTTGAGAGAAAGAGAGGAGAGAGATTTGGAGTTTATTGAACGAGTCCTGGTCAAAGGAAGCCTGGCTGGTGTTTTGGAGAAATAGTTGCTGGTATCCTGCTGGATTGTTTGCTGAGAACGGAGAGGGCCTTGATTGGTAGCCTAACATAATCAACAAGGAGGAGCTGTTTGGGTCAAGAGGAGACATCATTGTGTGTGAATCAAAAAGGTCAGTCAATAACCTATGTGATAGATTTTTTTTATAATCAGAAGTTAAATTTTTTTTCGTAAAAGCATATGCATTTAAGATTCCAACATTTCAAAAATTTAATAGGAAGTATAAGTATTTTGCGAATACCAAATTTGTTTGTTTAGCTTGTTTTTTATTAAGAGTATCAAGAACAAAGCGATAAATATTTGTTTGAATTAGATTAATTTATATGGTAAAAGTTTCTTTTGGACAGTTATGCCCACAGGATTTAATTGATAAATTTACAGAACATTGCTTTCGATAATAAAGGTAATTGTATGTTTTTATTTATGATTTTTCTATTTATTTCCTTTTCGTATTTTATCCCGATAAGGATCAACTAAGAGATACTGAAACCACGTAACCACGAGAGAACATAAGTATAACATAAGATAATTTAGACATTTTTTTTTTATATTATAAAAAGGCACCCTGAGATTCTTTCTTAATTTTTATGTATGATTTGCGTTAATTAAATAATTGATCAAGTAAATAATAATTAATATAAAAGTAATAAAAAGCAGATCATAACAACATGGCGCCCAACGTGGGGTCTTTTAAAGTAACTCTGGTTGTGAATTTGAAAGGATAGGAAACGGAAAAAGAGGTGAAGGAAAATTTATTTGCCCGTCGGAAAAAGTTGATATATTTACAATTTATGAAATATTTTGTTTGAGTTATTTTTTTATCTAGGTACAATTTTACATATTTATTTTATTTTTGATTGATTTGAATTTTGATAAATTTGAAAATTGGTGTGATAAATTGATTATATTTGGGGAGAGAAAAATTTTCGTCTCTACAGCATACAAGGTATTTTCGAATTTCGTATCAGGCGGGGATAAATTTTAACTACATGTCGATAACAACCAGAAGCAAAAGCAAAGAAAACAAAAAACAAGAAGAACATTTGGAACAAGAAGAACATATAGAACAAGAAGACATTTTCTAAACAACAATCATGGCATCAGAAAAACCGGAATTATCAGGAATAGATAAATTATTACAACTGATGCAACTCCAGTCACAAAAAATGGATGAAACATCAAAGAATTACACCCAGTAATTTTCATAAATAATTTAAAAAAGAAAGTACAATACATCGGTAACTTCGAAACAGCCAAACAAACGATAAGGAACCATCTTAAAGATGAGGCGAGTTTATGGTTTGATAGCAGAGAAGAAGAATTGGACAATTGGCATAAATTCGAACAAAAGTTCCTGAGTTATTTCTGGGAAAAAATACAACAGCTAGAAATAAACAAGGAGTTGCAAAATGGGAAGTACCATGATAGAATGGGTATTTCAGAAAAAACATATGCACTACAATTATACAACAATGCAAAACATCTACAGTACAATTATTCTTCCGAACAGCTAGTAGAACTGATAGCCAGACATTTTGAAGATACCTTAGAAGATCACATAACGTTACAAAACTACAAAGATATCGACAGTTTATGCCAATTCTTACAAATACGAGAAGCAAAAATGAGAGAACGAGAAATAAGAAGATCGCAACAAAATTATAGACAACGCGAAAATCAAGACTACAGAGATAGAAGACAAAACTTTAGGAGAGATTATACAAGAAGAGAATTTATTCCGAGGAGGGAAAACGAAAATAGAGACAACGGAAGAGGAAACTATGAACAAAAAAATCGGGAATGGAACGAAGACAGATATCGAGAAAACCAAAATAGAAATAACAACCGCACATATCAAGAAGACAGAAATGATAATATAAGGAATGAACAGGAAAATCATGGAAACCGATACGGGTCCGACAGACCAAGAGAAAATAGAAGAGCGGTAAACAATACGCAAATAGGTGAATATGAGGATGAGAGACAAAACGACGGAAGAAGAAGCGAAGAAGAACAGCAAGCATCTTTTCACGAAGGCGCTCACTAAACACAAAAGAACAAACAGGAATTTTTTGTCACCCGAAGGAATTTATTAAATTGGCAGGAAATAATGATAAAAGAAGTGGAGTAAATTTAAAATTTGTAGATGGTTTTATCAATGAAAAACCGATTAAAATTATGATTGATACTGGTTCGGAAATTACATTGATTAACAAGAAATTAATAGAAGAGGTTGATTTAACGAATTTAATTTACAAAATTCCCAGGGTAAATTTAGTGTGCGCAAATAAACGGACTTTGGCAACAATAAATGAAGGAATACGAATAAAGGTTTGATTGGGGAAGAAATTTTATGCACTACAATGTGTTATAATGCCGAACATGATGCATGATATGATCGTAGGAGTGGATGAATTGTCAGAAAAACAGGTGGTGATAGATTTCAAAAATAACACGATGAAAATCACAGAGGGAAAAGAAGAAGAACAGGACATTCTGGAAATGGACAAGGAACATGAGAAACGGAAAAAGGATAAGGTTGTCAAAAAACAAACGGTGGAAATGAATTTGGCAATGAAGCAAGGACAGAAAAGGAAGAGGAGAAAGCAGCAGAAGATAAGTAAAGACAATGAAGTCTGGGATTCCTCGAAAAAAGAGATGAGCCCAGAAGAAGAAAAAGAAGAAAAAAGATTGACACAAGAAAATGAAGCTTGGGATTCCTCAAAAGAAGAGATGAGCCCAGAAGAAGAAGAGATCAGAATAGAAAAAGAAGGCGAAAGAGATACCATTGAAACTGTGGTATTTGAAGAAGAAGTATGCAAAATGGAGGAGGCAGAATACACAATAAACCTGTGTAAAGAATCAATGAAATTGATATGTGGAGAAGAAAAGGAGAAGGAACTGCGTGAAATATTGAGGGAGTATGAAAATTTAATAAATGAAGAAAACAGAGTAGCCAAAAAGTATAAACATTCATTTGAGGTTAAAGACTTAGGAAATTTTCGATAGAAAACTTACCCCATCCCATATAAGTACCGACAGTGAAAGGAGAAATCAATAAAATGTTAGAAGATCAAATCATAGAGATATGTGACTCGCCGTATATCAACCCCATCGTGATTGTAAAAAAAAGCAGTGGAGAATTGAGGCTATGTTTGGATGCCCGGAATATAAATCAACACACGGTATCTCAATATGAATCACCTCTCAACATCGAGACTATTTTTAGGAGAATTACAGGATCACATATTTTTTCTAAAATTGACTTAAAACATAGTTTTTGGTTGATACCTTTAGCAGAAAAATGTAGAAACTACACCGCTTTTTCGATTGATGGTATTGTGTACCGATTTAAAGTAGTGCCTTTTGGGTTATAAAGCGCTTGTGCAGCGCTGGTAAGAGCTCTCCATACAATATTAAACAGGTATGAAGATTTTATAGTACACTACATCGACGACTTACTAATTTTTTCACCAGATACATCGAGTCATTTGAAACACGTAAAAATTATCTTAGAAGAGTTGACAAGGCCGGATTAAAATTGAATATTGAAAAATGTCAATTTTTTCAAAAAGAAGTGACATATTTGGGTTTTAAATTGGAAACAAAAACAGTTAGTTTAGCCGAGGACCGGGTAAAACTCATAGATGAATACCCAAGGCCAACGAATTCGAAAACATTGAGAGGTTTTCTTGGTACGATCAACTATTTCAAAAAACTAATTCCTGATTTGAGCCAGAAGGAGATTCCATTGATAAAATTACTGAAGAAAAGTGTTAAATGGAATTGGAAAGAAGAACAAGAGAAAGCTTTCCAAATATTAAAAGAAGAATTCTCGAAAGGAACTAAAATATATCATCCCATGTACAATTTACCTTTCATATTACGAACTGATGCCTCCATACAAAAATTCGCGGGAGTTTTGTCGCAGATACAAAACAACCAAGAAGTGCCAATTTGTTTTATTTCCCGGGTGACAAAAACACACGAAAGAAAATACAGTGTGACTGAATTAGAGTTTGCTGGCGTACTTTTTTGTGTAAATAAGTTAAGGTTTTATCTATTAGGAGCAAAATTCACAATCGAAACAGATCATGCAGCTTTGGTGCATATCATGAAAAATCGACTGGTTAACAATCGTATACATCGAGGCATTTTGTTACTACAGGAGTATGATTTTGAGTTTCGATACATAAAAGGAAAAGACAACATTATAGCCGACGCTCTCACACGGGATGAAGACACTGGAAAAAAGGAAGCAATTGTTTTTCAGGTGGGACTAAATATCTTGACACAAGAGGAAGGTGTATTTTCGTTAAACGAAATAAGAATAAATCAAGAAGATCTGGAGGAAAAAGAAAAAAGAAGAGCGGAGAGGGAAAATGACATTTTCTTCAAAAGAATCGATGGAAAGGAACTATATTTGGTAACACAGACATTGGCAGGGAGGATCATACAAAAATTACACGATGACAATGGGCATATCGGTAGCAGGAAGGTTTGGCTGGTTTTTCGAGAAAACTATATCTGCCGAAAAGATTACCGGATTGCCAAAGAAGTGACCCAAAAATGCGAAATATGTCAAAAATATAAAAGCAGAAATTTCAGAAATGAAAATATTGCTAAAAATATTGTATCCCGTCAAAAATTGGATATTGTAGCAATAAATATGTTAAGTGATCTGATAATGACCACGCAAAGGAACAAACATATTTTGGTGATGGTCGATATATTTTCAAAATACGTAAAGTTATACAGTTGCCGTACGACAAAAGGGGAAGAAATAATGAGAAAGATTGACAATTTTATAGCCACAGTAGGAACACCAAGAAGAATTCTCTTAGACAATGCGACGTATTTCCGGAGTGAGCGTTTCAAGGGACAGCTTCAAGACAGGGGAATAGGGACAAATTTTGTCAGTATCCGACATCCTCAAAGTAATCCTTCAGAGCGTTTTATACAGGAGACTACGAAATTCCTTCGCATTGCTGCAAATGGACAACATCGACGATGGGATAGGAAAGTGGCAGAAATAGAAAACTACTTAAACACCATTCCAAGTACGGTGACAAAAGAGACTCCGGAATATATCATGAAAGGTGTTATGCCAGTACGGCCATGGGAAGAACCTGAGCAGAGGGAATACCAACGAGTTTTGGAAACTGTGCAGAGGAGGCTGCAGCGCAGTAATGAGAAATATCTCCAAAGACAAAATCATAATAGGAGACGACGACCAGTGACTTTTCAGAAGGGAGAAAAGATGCTTGTAAGGGCATTACGAGTATCAAATCTCACTGGGGACGTTTGCGCAAAACTAATGCCTATTTTCGAGGGTCCATACATCGTGCACAATGAAAATGAAAAAAACAGTTATGTTCTGAGGCATGTGGAATCAGAAAAGATACGAGGAGTTTACAATATCCATGATGTGTACAAATACCACGAATAAAGACAAATGCATTAAATTTAAGGTAGGATAAGAGAATTAGGTTAGGATAACATGATAACAAGAGAAAAGTTTGTTGTCGAGAGGAAATAATTTTTTTATTGCACTTATTAAAAACGATTTTATCTCAAAACAAGGCGGGGATGTTATTGTGTTTCAATTTATCAATCAAAGATAGAATAAAAATTTTAATTTTTGTAATATACCGCGGGCACATAAATTTGATACACCCTGTATATTGATTTGTAATTATTTATTAGAAGTTAGCTTTCAACGCAAAGTGGTTTCTCCTTAATGAATTTTTCCATGAAGAATATTAAAAACATTTTTGTAAATAAAAGTGAAGTGAAAGTTATTTAGGATTAGTATTTTAAACCGATTGTTTATTACGGGAAATATAGAAGCCATAGGTAATTAGTTCTTAGAAAATTAAGGTAAAGAAAGTTTGGAATTTTAAGCTTTTTGTTTAACCCCGAGTAAATTTTGTAGAATTTCCCGAAAGTAATTAGTATGATGGTAGAAATATTTTTGAAAGTATGAGCGGGTGTTTCGAATGAAAAAAAGAAGGGGTGAGAGGAAATGTCTCTGATTGGTTTGGCAATTTGGAATGGGAAGGAGAGAAGGTTGAATTTTCAGATAGTTTTGGAAAGAGGGATTATTGTGTTACCGGCAGCCGAGAGGAAGCAGTCAATAGTTTTCGTGAGTAGTTCAGCAGCAAGTACTAGTGTTTTGTTTTTGATAGTGGGAGTAGCCGAAAAGTGGTACGAGAGACAAATCAAATCGAGAAGAAATACCTCTTTGATTCTGTACAGTCCAAGTGAGTAAGTTACAAGAATTATCATTATAAAAATTATTTGTGACACCAAGTAAAAAAAGATACTTGGGTCTCAGGAGATTATTGTTGAGAGAAAGAGAGGAGAGAGATTTGGAGTTTATTGAACGAGTCCTGGTCAAAGGAAGCCCGGCTGGTGTTTTGGAGAAATAGTTGCTGGTATCCTGCTGGATTGTTTGCTGAGAACGGAGAGGGCTTTGATTGGTAGCCTAACATAATCAACAAGGAGGAGCTCTTTGGGTCAAGAGGAGACATCATTGTGTGTGAATTAAAAAGGTCAGTCAATAACCTATGTGATAGATTTTTTTTACAATCAGAAGTTAAATTTTTTTTCGTAAAAGCATATGCATTTAAGATTCCAACATTTCAAAAATTTAATAGGATATATAAGTAATTTGCGAATACCAAATTTGTTTGTTTAGCTTGTTTTTTATTAAGGGTATCAAGAACAAAGCGATAAATATTTGTTTGAATTAGATTAATTTATATGGTAAAAGTTTCTTTTGGACAGTTATACCCACAGAATTTAATTGATAAATTTACAGAACATTGCTTTTGATAATAAAGTAATTGTATGTTTTAATTTATGATTTTTCTATTTGTTTCCTTTTCCTATTTTATCCCGATAAGCATCAACTAAGAGATACTGAAACCACGAGAGAAAACAAGTATAACATAAGATAATTTAGACATTTTTTTTATATTATAAAAAGGCACCCTGAGATTATTTCTTAATTTTTATGTATGATTTGCGTTAATTAAATAATTGATCAAGTAAATAATAATTAATATAAAAGTAATAAAAAACAGATCATAACAATGTATATATATATATATATATATATATATTCTATAACACTATAAAACACTGTTGAAATTATCGGGAAATGCGGTCTGTGGCTTAGATTGAAACTACATTTAATTCTGTTGAATTCGATATTTCGATGAGTATTTATTAATTTTTCATCTTCATCAGGAACAAACTACAAAATTAACTAACAGTTAGGTACAAACATAATATTACAATGATATAACTTATGAATTGTAGGTATGTTATATAAAGCAATTTAACTTAAAGCTATGCATGTCGTTTCACGAGAACGTCGAGGGCGGCACTGAATCAGGTATCTTTTCTCACGTGTGTTAAGGGCCAAAAGTTCCAATATCGAGCCATCTGTTTAATATTCTGCTATTTTTAGAATTTTAAAACATTGCAGTAAATTTCGCTTAATCTACTTGTGTCTGATTTGTAATTAATTGAACGTTTATTACTGTTTATGTGGTACATCTCGAGGAACAATCTTTTCTTATAATTGCTTTCTGAATCTAAGATCTTGATATCTGACAAATTAAATTGGTGTCCTGTTGTTATGGAATGGTGTGCTGCTGCACAAGTATTTTTGTGTGTTTTGCAATCACTTTTGTGCTGCGTTATTCTTTGTTTCAACCATTGCGATGTTTGTCCTATATACTGCCCATCACATTCGAGACAAGAAAGTTGATAGATGATATGACTCTGATTTAGAAGCGGTGTCTGGTCTTTAAGCTTCGAGAATAAGCTATAGTTGGATATGCTATTGTATTTCGCTATTTTGATTTTCGGAATTCCGTTCAGCAGCTTGATTATATTGTTGGTTAAGCCATTTATGAAGGGCAACTTTTTGTAAATCACGGGATCTGATGGTCTGTTGTCACGTTGCCCGTCGTATAAGTCTGAGTTATATATCAGTTGCTTAAGAATTTTACTTGGATAGCCGTTGTTCAAGAATATGTTATAGAGTATTTTTAAATTCTTTTGTGTGAACAGGTCATTGCTGATGTGTAAAATTCTGTGAACAACGGCTATCCAAGTAAAATTCTTAAGCAACTGATATATAACTCAGACTTATACGACGGGCAACGTGACAACAGACCATCAGATCCCGTGATTTACAAAAAGTTGCCCTTCATAAATGGCTTAACCAACAATATAATCAAGCTGCTGAACGGAATTCCGAAAATCAAAATAGCGAAATACAATAGCATATCCAACTATAGCTTATTCTCGAAGCTTAAAGACCAGACACCGCTTCTAAATCAGAGTCATATCATCTATCAACTTTCTTGTCTCGAATGTGATGGGCAGTATATAGGACAAACATCGCAATGGTTGAAACAAAGAATAACGCAGCACAAAAGTGATTGCAAAACACACAAAAATACTTGTGCAGCAGCACACCATTCCATAACAACAGGACACCAATTTAATTTGTCAGATATCAAGATCTTAGATTCAGAAAGCAATTATAAGAAAAGATTGTTCCTCGAGATGTACCACATAAACAGTAATAAACGTTCAATTAATTACAAATCAGACACAAGTAGATTAAGCGAAATTTACTGCAATGTTTTAAAATTCTAAAAATAGCAGAATATTAAACAGATGGCTCGATATTGGAACTTTTGGCCCTTAACACACGTGAGAAAAGATACCTGATTCAGTGCCGCCCTCGACGTTCTCGTGAAACGACATGCATAGCTTTAAGTTAAATTGCTTTATATAACATACCTACAACAATTCGTAAGTTATATCATTGTAATATTATGTTTGTACCTAACTGTTAGTTAATTTTGTAGTTTGTTCCTGATGAAGATGAAAAATTAATAAATACTCATCGAAATATCGAATTCAACAGAATTAAATGTAGTTTCAATCTAAGCCACAGACCGCATTTCCCGATAATTTCAACACTGTTTTATAGTGTTATAGAATATACTTGCACGGTCGATAAATACATCGGATTTCGAATCCAGTTCTATATATATATATATATATATATATATATATATATATATATATATATATATATATATATATATATATATATATATATATATATATATATATATATATAGTAAACTCTTAAATATTGGGGAAACCTGCAAGAAAGACTCTAATGAGTATCAATTGTTTCGCCGAACGTTTTCGCCAAAGAGAATTAATTTGGCTTCTTCAGGGCTGAAAGAGAAGAAATTATAATTAGCTACCATATATTACCTATTAAAAAACACTGGAGATCTTACCGTAACTTAGAATTGTAGAGTTAGGATGTTATAAAAAACTTAGCTAGTAACAACATAGTGGTTTTTTTTTTGTTACTGTTAGAAAAAAGTTACTGTTAAAATGTATGGTAGCTGTGAACTTGAGACGCAAAAGTGTACCCAAGGGTAACCGAAAAAACCCAATGCAACTACATTTTGAAGGAATTAATTCTTTGAGTTGTCGGCAATAACTAAATTTTTGATTGTTAAAAAGTTCACATGTGAGGTTCTGTTTTGTCAGAACGCATGCGCTGACATGTCAAAGTAGTTCTTATGATTCTTTATAATGTCGTTAAGGTTCATTGGTGTAACAAGATGAAATTAATTACCAGTTTAGGGTAATATTATTATTTAGATTTTTCTTATTAAAAAATTGTTTTATATATTATATTGTTCATGTGATGTTATTCTAATATCTTATTGAGATGTATATAAGAAAAGCAAGGGAATGTTATCTTTTTTTAAAAATTAATGAAATTTATTATTTAAGTAGGTTAGTTATTAATGGATAAATCAGTCAAGTTGGTTCTCTGTGATGTTACATTTTTCTTGGTATCGGATTTAAGTAAGAAGTGGTATATATTGCTTAGATTCTTAATGTCACTCTTAACATTGATGGAAAAATCGTTAAGGAAAATATATGACATTTCAATGAACTCTCTTTTAGATTTATTGTTCTCACGGTGGAGAATTGTAGTGTTATTATAGTCCATGAGATGACCAGTGGAATGTACATGTTTGGCTAAAGCACAACGGTCTGGGTGAAGTCGAGAATCACTTTTGTGTAGTGTGATACGTGATTTCAATAATTGAGAGGTTTGGCCGATGTAAGAATTGTTGCAAGAGAGGCATGGAATGTTGTAGACAATGTTACTAAGCATATCTCTAGGTGTCTTATCTTTGATCTTAGAATAAAGATTATTAATTGTTAGGGCTGATCTACAAGCCACATTAAGTTTAATATTGTTATTGTTATTACCAAAGCTATTTTCAACACTTTTCAGAATCCTTGTTAACCCCGGAGTGATATCACTGAAGTATGGTAATGAAAAATATTTGTTTATAGGAGTATCAGAGACTGGGTTCCCACTTAAGACATCAGGATCAGCATTGTTAGTCGCGAAGGAAGGTGAAATCCCTCGTTTTGGACAGTGTTAAACAAAATCTTATTTACTAGTGGTGTTGGATAGGCATTTGAAATGAAAAGTTTCTGTAGGATTTGTAGGTTTTTTGTATGAAAAGAAGGATCTGATAGTTTTATTACTCTATTTTTCATCTGTTTGACTAAATTGACTTTGGTAGAATTATTATGGTAAGAGTGGTAGTTAAGGTATCTACCAGAATGGGTCGGTTTTTGATACCAATCTATTTTAATGTTGTTATTTTCCCTGATCATCCTTATGTCGAGAAAGGGGACGGACCAATTACCATCTTCTCTCTCTATAGTGAACTGGATGTAGGGGTCATAACTATTGAAGGTGTTTAATAGTTCATCTACCTTGTCATTGGGTATAGCCAAGATGATATCATCAACATATTTTTTAATGAATGGAATTTGAAAGGATAATAAAGGAATGACAGAGTCTAACACATAATCCATAACGTAAGTTGCAATTATAGGAGAAATCTTTGCTCCCATAGGGGTACCGAAAGTTTGTTGATAGAATTTTCCATTAAATGAGAAGTAGGTGTTATTAAAGAGAAATTCGACGATGCTGATGAATCTGTCATAAGACATGGAACAACAACCTCTAATACGGTCCCAATTGACCTCTATTGATGTCAAACAAATTCCTAGATGTACGTTGCTGAATAAGGATACAACGTCAAGGCTAACGAGGACATAATTTGATGGTAGTATGTAACCATTATATTTATTTACCATCTCAAAAGAATCTTTAATGTAATACTGAATTTCATAATCATATGCATTAGTAAGGATGTCTGTAACAAAGGCCGATATATTTTCAGTGGGAGTTCCAATGGAAGCTACTATGGGACGAACCGATAGTGTTGGTTTGTGGATTTTTGGCAAAGCATAAAACTTTGCAATGTTCCCATTATAAGTTGTTAATTTTTTCCTAGTGTTACGGTCTATCTCATTGGAAGAAGCTAAGGATGCTATTAATGTATTGCATTTCCTTTGTAGAGAAGAAGAGGGATTGGATGTAAGTGACGTGTAAGATCTATCGTTTTCAATGAGAGAAGAACAAAGTTGTAAGTAGTGAGTTCTTTCCAAGTTCACCTTCCTTCGCGACTAACAATGCTGATCCTGATGTCTTAAGTGGGAACCCAGTCTCTGATACTCCTATAAACAAATATTTTTCATTACCATACTTCAGTGATATCACTCCGGGGTTAACAAGGATTCTGAAAAGTGTTGAAAATAGCTTTGGTAATAACAATAACAATATTAAACTTAATGTGGCTTGTAGATCAGCCCTAACAATTAATAATCTTTATTCTAAGATCAAAGATAAGACACCTAGAGATATGCTTAGTAACATTGTCTACAACATTCCATGCCTCTCTTGCAACAATTCTTACATCGGCCAAACCTCTCAATTATTGAAATCACGTATCACACTACACAAAAGTGATTCTCGACTTCACCCAGACCGTTGTGCTTTAGCCAAACATGTACATTCCACTGGTCATCTCATGGACTATAATAACACTACAATTCTCCACCGTGAGAACAATAAATCTAAAAGAGAGTTCATTGAAATGTCATATATTTTCCTTAACGATTTTTCCATCAATGTTAAGAGTGACATTAAGAATCTAAGCAATATATACCACTTCTTACTTAAATCCGATACCAAGAAAAATGTAACATCACAGAGAACCAACTTGACTGATTTATCCATTAATAACTAACCTACTTAAATAATAAATTTCATTAATTTTTAAAAAAAGATAACATTCCCTTGCTTTTCTTATATACATCTCAATAAGATATTAGAATAACATCACATGAACAATATAATATATAAAACAATTTTTTAATAAGAAAAATCTAAATAATAATATTACCCTAAACTGGTAATTAATTTCATCTTGTTACACCAATGAACCTTAACGACATTATAAAGAATCATAAGAACTACTTTGACATGTCAGCGCATGCGTTCTGACAAAACAGAACCTCACATGTGAACTTTTTAACAATCAAAAATTTAGTTATTGCCGACAACTCAAAGAATTAATTCCTTCAAAATGTAGTTGCATTGGGTTTTTTCGGTTACCCTTGGGTACACTTTTGCGTCTCAAGTTCACAGCTACCATACATTTTAACAGTAACTTTTTTCTAACAGTAACAAAAAAAAACCACTATGTTGTTACTAGCTAAGTTTTTTATAACATCCTAACTCTACAATTCTAAGTTACGGTAAGATCTCCAGTGTTTTTTAATAGGTAATATATGGTAGCTAATTATAATTTCTTCTCTTTCAGCCCTGAAGAAGCCAAATTAATTCTCTTTGGCGAAAACGTTCGGCGAAACAATTGATACTCATTAGAGTCTTTCTTGCAGGTTTCCCCAATATTTAAGAGTTTACTATTTAACTTATCTGCAAAGATTAAATTTCTTTTTTTAGAGGAACATGGGGTTCTATAACAACATACGGGTTAATTATGGTACTGAGGCGTTGAGGTTGCTCAAGGATTACCAGAAAACTAATATCAGACTAGCTAAAGAAAGGAATCGGAGACTTTTTTTATTATCATGTCGTTCTAAAGGTATAACACCAAAACACATTGTTCATGCCACCTCCTCTGTTCAAAACTATATACACAGAAATGGTTTCTTTCAATTGCAGGGATGCCAACAACTTATCAGGTTAGATAGCAAACTTTTAAATGTTGAGATTGCAACCAATCATAGAGTTCTCAAACAGTTAGAAAAGTCACTTACTGAACAAAAAACAGAAATCATTAGATCAACCTCAGAATATGATTGGCTGCAATTTTCACATATTCAATCTATTAGATATAATAAAATATTTTTTTCAATTAAATCTGACAATATCAAAAAAATTGACTCACTATATCAGTCCTGTTGCAAATCTGTTCTTAAAACTGATCCAAAATGGATAAAAAATTTATCTACCTCAATTATTCCTGATGATGTTCTAGGTTTCTTGGCATTAGGAAATAAATTTAGCATCGAACCAAAGTTAGGAAAAGATTATCAAGTAAAAACACTGTTAGCAGATTTGGAATACATAATTTCATCATTGCCATCTGAATTAGAGCAAAACTTAATCCGGTCAAGAACCACCAACATTATCACTAATCACATTTTGAATACTTCTAAACCATCTAATACTTTTTTTCATAACTTATATACTAAAACTAGAAAATTTCTTAAATCCAATCCTGAGCTTTTGGTGACAAAAGCAGACAAAGGCAATGTTACGGTCATCTTGGAAAGAACTCACTACTTACAACTTTGTTCTTCTCTCATTGAAAACGATAGATCTTACACGTCACTTACATCCAATCCCTCTTCTTCTCTACAAAGGAAATGCAATACATTAATAGCATCCTTAGCTTCTTCCAATGAGATAGACCGTAACACTAGGAAAAAATTAACAACTTATAATGGGAACATTGCAAAGTTTTATGCTTTGCCAAAAATCCACAAACCAACACTATCGGTTCGTCCCATAGTAGCTTCCATTGGAACTCCCACTGAAAATATATCGGCCTTTGTTACAGACATCCTTACTAATGCATATGATTATGAAATTCAGTATTACATTAAAGATTCTTTTGAGATGGTAAATAAATATAATGGTTACATACTACCATCAAATTATGTCCTCGTTAGCCTTGACGTTGTATCCTTATTCAGCAACGTACATCTAGGAATTTGTTTGACATCAATAGAGGTCAATTGGGACCGTATTAGAGGTTGTTGTTCCATGTCTTATGACAGATTCATCAGCATCGTCGAATTTCTCTTTAATAACACCTACTTCTCATTTAATGGAAAATTCTATCAACAAACTTTCGGTACCCCTATGGGAGCAAAGATTTCTCCTATAATTGCAACTTACGTTATGGATTATGTGTTAGACTCTGTCATTCCTTTATTATCCTTTCAAATTCCATTCATTAAAAAATATGTTGATGATATCATCTTGGCTATACCCAATGACAAGGTAGATGAACTATTAAACACCTTCAATAGTTATGACCCCTACATCCAGTTCACTATAGAGAGGGAAGATGGTAATTGGTCCGTCCCCTTTCTCGACATAAGGATGATCAGGGAAAATAACAACATTAAAATAGATTGGTATCAAAAACCGACCCATTCTGGTAGATACCTTAACTACCACTCTTACCATAATAATTCTACCAAAGTCAATTTAGTCAAACAGATGAAAAATAGAGTAATAAAACTATCAGATCCTTCTTTTCATACAAAAAACCTACAAATCCTACAGAAACTTTTCATTTCAAATGCCTATCCAACACCACTAGTAAATAAGATTTTGTTTAACACTGTCCAAAACGAGGGATTTCACCTTCCTTCGCGACTAACAATGCTGATCCTGATGTCTTAAGTGGGAACCCAGTCTCTGATACTCCTATAAACAAATATTTTTCATTACCATACTTCAGTGATATCACTCCGGGGTTAACAAGGATTCTGAAAAGTGTTGAAAATAGCTTTGGTAATAACAATAACAATATTAAACTTAATGTGGCTTGTAGATCAGCCCTAACAATTAATAATCTTTATTCTAAGATCAAAGATAAGACACCTAGAGATATGCTTAGTAACATTGTCTACAACATTCCATGCCTCTCTTGCAACAATTCTTACATCGGCCAAACCTCTCAATTATTGAAATCACGTATCACACTACACAAAAGTGATTCTCGACTTCACCCAGACCGTTGTGCTTTAGCCAAACATGTACATTCCACTGGTCATCTCATGGACTATAATAACACTACAATTCTCCACCGTGAGAACAATAAATCTAAAAGAGAGTTCATTGAAATGTCATATATTTTCCTTAACGATTTTTCCATCAATGTTAAGAGTGACATTAAGAATCTAAGCAATATATACCACTTCTTACTTAAATCCGATACCAAGAAAAATGTAACATCACAGAGAACCAACTTGACTGATTTATCCATTAATAACTAACCTACTTAAATAATAAATTTCATTAATTTTTAAAAAAAGATAACATTCCCTTGCTTTTCTTATATACATCTCAATAAGATATTAGAATAACATCACATGAACAATATAATATATAAAACAATTTTTTAATAAGAAAAATCTAAATAATAATATTACCCTAAACTGGTAATTAATTTCATCTTGTTACACCAATGAACCTTAACGACATTATAAAGAATCATAAGAACTACTTTGACATGTCAGCGCATGCGTTCTGACAAAACAGAACCTCACATGTGAACTTTTTAACAATCAAAAATTTAGTTATTGCCGACAACTCAAAGAATTAATTCCTTCAAAATGTAGTTGCATTGGGTTTTTTCGGTTACCCTTGGGTACACTTTTGCGTCTCAAGTTCACAGCTACCATACATTTTAACAGTAACTTTTTTCTAACAGTAACAAAAAAAAAACCACTATGTTGTTACTAGCTAAGTTTTTTATAACATCCTAACTCTACAATTCTAAGTTACGGTAAGATCTCCAGTGTTTTTTAATAGGTAATATATGGTAGCTAATTATAATTTCTTCTCTTTCAGCCCTGAAGAAGCCAAATTAATTCTCTTTGGCGAAAACGTTCGGCGAAACAATTGATACTCATTAGAGTCTTTCTTGCAGGTTTCCCCAATATTTAAGAGTTTACTATTTAACTTATCTGCAAAGATTAAATTTCTTTTTTTATATATATATATATAAAGCAGTTAGGTAATATTGACTGACACTATGTAAAATCTTGTTAATTTTGAGGTTGCAGTCATAAATTTCAGGGGGCAGGAATAAAATATAATAAACAGATACAAATGTCTTTCTGACATACTAAATTTCAAATTAAATTGTCAAATTATTTTTCTCTTTTTAAATTAACTAAAATTAAGGCATTGTAGAAGATTAGGAATTAGATATAAGAATTTTATATATTTTTTTGTTATGTATGCCAAAAATTTAATGGATTAACCTCACGTTGTAAGTTTTTTATGCTTTTTATGTACAATATTTTTTATCATCTTAATTTCGTTGTATTTACTAAAACTTTTTTAGCATATCTTGAAGAAGCAAATAAATTTTGCGAAAGCTTGATAATAACTAAGAGTTTTACTTATCCTGCCCCCTGAAATTTATGACTGCAACCTCAAAATTAACAAGATTTTATATATATATATATATATTTTGTTTGAGTTTAATTCTTGAACTTTGATATATTTTTTACCAATGTTTCTTGGGTTTAGGTTCATAAAAAAAGACGTTTCGGCAGGAAATCCATGCCTTTTTCAAGGATTGACTAAAACAACATTTATTGAAAGCTACAATACAATTTAAAAGAAAATCGACTTACCATGCAATCGTAAATTTAGTTTTGAAACAAGTACACAAATAGACGTCACAATTAAAACAATGTTAAAATGTTAAAGCATAGGAACGGACCCACTAAGTCATTGCGTTAAGAGAGTAATGAACTGTGTCAAAAATTATTATGGTGTTTATTGATGTTTGATTTTATGTTAAGTCAAAATAGTTGTCTTCGTCTAATAGGCGTGCTGAAATATTATATAGTTAATTTTAGATTAAGTTGAAATATACCCTATTAAGGTTTTTGACATCCCGTTTATCATTGACATCTTTGTTATTTTTTTTTAATTTCTATGGACTTGTTCAAATTGCGATGGGGTATATATCGGACAAACCAGCCAGCTACTAAACTCGAGAATTCGGTCTCACAAATATGACAAAAATAACACTACAGCCCTCACAAAACATGAAAACGAAAAGAAACACAAATTTGATTTCGACAAAACTAAAATCCTAAAAAGTGAACCCAACAAAAAGAAGAGGGAACTGCTAGAGTCCATAGAAATTTAAAAAAATAACAAAGATGTCAATGATAAACGGGATGTCAAAAACCTTAATAGGGTATATTTCAACTTAATCTAAAATTAACTATATAATATTTCAGCACGCCTATGAGACGAAGACAACTATTTTGACTTAACATAAAATCAAACATCAATAAACACCATAATAATTTTTGACACAGTTCATTACTCTCTTAACGCAATGACTTAGTGGGTCCGTTCCTATGCTTTAACATTTTAACATTGTTTTAATTGTGACGTCTATTTGTGTACTTGTTTCAAAACTAAATTTACGATTGCATGGTAAGTCGATTTTCTTTTAAATTGTATTTTAGCTTTCAATAAATGTTGTTTTAGTCAAGACTTGAAAAAGGCATGGATTTCCTGCCGAAACGTCGGATAATATATCAATAAATATGGTCATAACATCATAGACAAGCTTTTTTTTATGAACCTAAACCCAAGAAACATTGGTAATATATATATATATATATATATATATATATATATATATATATATATATATATATATATATATATATCTGTATATGGGAGGCATACTATCCTAAGTCCATTTTTTCAGAAAAATACATTATTGCATAACTGGGATCGGAATACCCTATATTATTCAGGGGAATACTATACTAAGTCCAAACACTTTTAGAAACGAAATTAGACGAGAAACTATGTATACTATGTCCAGTTTGCTTTAGAGGTATATAATCTTATCTGGACTTAAACTTATATTCCTCCAAATGAAATATTATGAACCGGATCCTAAGTCCATTATAGGATTATATGCCTCTCAAGGAAAATATATCAAGTATATAATAAAATATACACACACGTGTGCATTTTCATGGAACTTAATCTTTTTAAAACAAACTCAAGTTAAATGCATAGTATATTAAGTGCACATCAAGTGGTAACTGTTTAGAATATTGGTTTAGTAATTTTATGGTTTACAGGCCGCCCTAATTTATTGTGTTTATGTCTTTTGGAGATTGGATTTAATTATTACTTAATTTATTAGGTTGTACTAAGCAGTATTTTAACGAAAAATCGTCATTAATGACAGACAGGCGCATTCTGAAAATAATATAATATTTAGTTTTTAACATACCAGCATAACAAACAGATAACATATTTAAAGTCGAAAGCGTGTTATTTTAGAGAAGGTATTTAGTGAGTCTTTTATTGCTTTAACAATGGCTTTTCGCAAAAGAAGTTTAAGGATATTAGATTTGTCGCTCTCCGACATACCTAAGTCTTTAAATACAGACCCCAGATTACAAAAAGGTAAGTTTTATCACTAATTTACTATTTTTTTCAGTCAGTCGTGAAAAAATAAATGCAATATTTACTGCTTTTCTAAATGTTAATAAAAATATCTTTAATAATAATCATTTTATTTAAACTCTGCTTCCGTTGTAACGAAACTTTCTATTGCAGGTGAAGATAAAGAAACCCTACCACATTACGAACTTAGCGATATATGCGGCCAAGATGCAGCCATCAAATCGCCTAGTGTTGCAGAAGAAAATCACTCTAAACAAAGTTATGTGGTAAGTGCCAACCTTTATTTAAGTGACAGCGATGACTCAATAAAGGATAAAGATTATCAACCAGATTCGGATACTGATTCAGATGAAAGTGGAAGTAGGTTTCCTGTACCTTTATCGGCATTTCCAGAAGGTATGCCAAGTACATCTAATGCTATACCAGACTCTTTACCTAATACAGTAGAAGATAATAGAAATCCCAATCGTCTAGTCACCAAAAGAAAAGTCGTCAATAAAACAAAAATAAAGCAAACAGGAAAGAAACGAACACGACATGTTCTTAACTGGAAAGCGAATGAGAGAAAAAGAAACTATGCTGGTGGAAGGGCCTATGTTAGTAAGAAGGGTAAGAATGTTCCTTGCAAAAACTTAAAAGTGCCATGCGGATCATCTTGCCGCATGAAATGTGGTTCAAAATCATCTGAAGCTCAAAGGGAAGATATTTTCAAAAAATATTGGAATGATACAGCAGATTATAACATCAAAAGGCAATTTATATTATCTTGTGTCCAAACGAAACCTACAGAACGAAGTAGGTCGCGCTCAGGAGATGAATCTAAACTAAGATCAAATACTTTGGTTTACTCTTTTGTAATTAACGGTAATAGAACTGTAGTTTGTAGAACCATGTTCTTAAACACGTTAAGTATTTCACAACAAGTAATGAAGACTGCTTTATCAAAGCGACAGGATGGCGGCATTGTTCAACGGGATCTTAGGGGCACTCATGAGCCAAGTAATAAGACAACAGAAACAATTATTCATTCTGTGGTATCACATATTTCATCGTTTCCCAAATACGAGTGTCACTACAATCGGGAAAGGTCCAAAAAGAATTATTTAGGGCCTGATTTAAATATTGAAAAAAATGTATAAATTATACGAACAGGAAAAAACAGAGAATAAGGATGCTACTGAAGACATAGCAAAGCCCTGGCTATATCGCGATATATTTTATAAGCAATTTAATTTAACATTTAAACCCCCAGAGGTAGACACTTGTGACGACTGCGATATGTTTGCAGCTAAAATACGAGCAATTGATAATGATTCTGAGAAACAACTGATTGAAAACGAGAAAGATAAGCACTTAAAGGAAGCAGAAGACAGATATAAATTTAAATCTATTGATATGGCCGAAGCAAAAGTAAATATAAAGCACAAAGTACTGACTGGTGATCTACAAAAGTGCCTTCCCATGCCATATTTGACCAATTGTGTAAATTTTTATAAGCGAAAATTATGGACTTTGAATTACACTTTATACGATGGATATAATAGTGTTGCGTATTGTGTAATGTGGGATGAAACCAAAGCAATCAGAGGAGGAAATGAAATTGCTTCGGGAATTTTAAAGTGGGCTGATCTAAATATTCCTTCATCTGACGTCGAATGTGTAACCATATGGGCAGATAACTGTTGGGGCCACACCAAAAACCTATGTGTAGTTATGTGTGCATTTTACCTCATTCAACGATATCCCAGACTACAAGTAATAGATTGTAAATTTCTTCTAAAGGGGCACACGCATATGGAATCCGATTCAGTACACGCTAATATAGAAAGGAAACGGAAAAAACTACCCACTCTAACTATATTAACACCCTGAGACTGGCAACAATTTATTCGTCAGTGCTCAAATAAATACGAAGCTGTCAACATGGAACTCAATGATTAAAAAAATTCTTCAACAGGTCCATTTATTAATCGGAAAATAAATACTGATAGAGGGGCATTTCAAATTTCAAAATCAGTGATCTTACGTGTTACCAAAGAAAATTTTGGAATGCTTCAATATAAAACATCATTCAACAGTGACACTTTTCAAATGGTTGTCTTAAGACGAAATAAAAGAGGTGATATCATTTTGCCAGAAACTTTACCACAAATGAATATGCAATTGATTCCTATATCAACAAAAAAATATAGTGATCTTATGGACTTACTCTTATACTTGCCATCCTATTGCAATGATTTCTATAAAAATCTGCCACATTCAAACGAAGAGCCCGAGTACCATAATGATAATGATGACATGTAATTTGAAAACTGTATGTTAATTTTAACTAAATAAAATAAATACAGAAATATTGACGAGTTTTTTTACACAGATAACCAATTTATGAGGACTTAGTATATATGTATTATAAATATAAGGAGTCTTATAACTTAGAGGTAATATATCCTAAGTCCATTATTTTATTATCTTTAAACCCTTACTTTACTTTAAAAATACCACAGCAAACTATACATAATACTATTTTTAAATACCGACAATAGTTTTCACTACAATTATTAATTACTTATCATTTTTTGAACAAACATCAAATATAATGTTTAAGTGCTCCTCCTGTAAAATTATGAAAATGTGACTTAGGATAGTATGCTTCCTATGTACAGATATATATACAGGGTGTCTGCGTAACTTTGCACCATATGGGAAACTTTTTTAATATCAATTTTACGAAAAAAAGTCATTCCTTATAAAGTGCTCTGCATAGTCTAAAACCTAAGATGCAATCATCAGATATCAAATTTTGTCAACAGTATACGAGGTATGTCAAAAAATATTAATTTCGCTCAAGAGCAAACTACCTATTATACTTCAAAATATCAAAAAATTTTATTATGAACAGTTATTTGTAATTAAAAACCATATTCAAATATGCAATAACAGCCTTCTACGTGAAAAAGAAAATTTCTGAGATTTTCCTAAATTACCGATTCCGAACATCATTTTTATTTATTAGACATCTAATAACTCTTTTATTAATAATTTTAGGAAAAAAACTTATTCTTCATAAAAATCTGTCATGGTCTAAACCTCAAGATAAAACCATCAGTTTTCCAAGTTTGTTAATTTTATACGAGGTGTGTCAAATAATATGAATTTAGAAAGAATTCTTTCTAAATTCATATTATTTGATACACCTCGTATAAAATTAACAAACTTGGATAACTGATGGTTGCATCTTGAGGTTTAGACCATGCACATATTTTTATGAAGAGTACCTTTTTTCCTAAAATTATTAATAAAAGAGTTATTACAGGTCTAATAAATAAAAATGATGTTCGGAATCAGTAATTTAGGAAAATCTCAGAAATTTTTTTTCTCGTAGATGGCTGTTATTGAATATTTGAATATGGTTTTTAATTACAAATAACTTTCCATAATAAATTTTTTTGATATTTTGAAATATAAAGGTAGTTTGCTCTTGAGCGTAATTAATATTTTTTGACATACCTCGTATACTGTTGACAAAATTTGATATCTGATGATTGCACCTTAGGTTTTAGACTATGCAGAGCACTTTATAAAGAATGACTTTTTTTCGTAAAATTGATATTAAAAAAGTTTCCCATATGGTGCAAAGTTACGCAGACACCCTGTATATATATATATATATATATATATATATATATATATATATATATATATATATATACTGGTGTTTGGATCTTTGATTCTATTCAAAAAATTTTTCCCAGCCCGAAATGGTGGATGTGTGAATTGTTCGTAAGGGGATTTTTCCACATTCTCTATTTCATCTGTTATATATGTTACAGTGAAAGCTGAATATTAGTCAAGGTGTACCGTCGCTAGTGATTGTCGACCTTCACTGAAATGACCAGTGAATGTTGATAGTAGAAAATATATATCAGCTTTCACTAGGGAAGGTGAACCTTCACGGAATCAGCCTAGGGAATGTTGAACATCTGGCGGATGTGCACGGCGGGCGAACGACCTTGACCTGGTGCCAGTGATGTCTGGTGTCTGCAGCATTGTGCATATTACATTCCCGCCCAGCCGGCCGTCAGTGTTGGTGAGGTTATGTTATTGTGCAACTGTGTGTTATATCCTGATGTGGTATTTTAATTCTGAAGGTGGTGCGCTTATGTTTTAAAGTGGTTCAGTGTTAATGAACGATAATGTCTAAATCTGCGCAGTTTTACGAACTACTTAAAGATGAGCGTGAAAATTCCAAGTTGAATTGTGTTTCAGTGAATAAGGTGAAGTATGAGCTTCTTATTGATAAGGTTAAGACTGTAAAAATAAAATCTAATAAGGATGGCAATGACTACCGGTTTTTGAAAAGGTATGATGTTATTGAGGTGAATGGAATCACCAAATTAATATCCCCAGTAACTGAACAAGATAGCATCAAGTATTTTATATGCGATGAAGATCTTTTTCAGATATTAAATGATGCTCACATTACAACCGGACATGGTGGGCGAGATCGCATGGTGAAACATTTAAAAACAAAATACAAGAATATAACCTACAAGGATATATCAATCTTTCTAAGTCTCTGCGAGCCTTGCCTACAGAAACAAAAAAGCCTAAAGAAAGGTATTGTAGTTAAGCCGTTGCTTTTTAAAGAGTTGAATCATAGATGCCAAGTTGATTTAATCGATTTCCAATCGCAGCCAGACGGCGAGTATAAATTTATATTAGTGTACCAAGATCATCTCACAAAGTTTGTTGTTCTCAGAGCACTAAAGTCTAAAACAGCTGATGAGGTTTGTGAAAATATAATAGATATTTTTACTTTGCTAGGCGCCCCAACAGTATTGCAGTCAGATAATGGACGGGAATTTGTGAATAAAATTATTAATGGATTAGTTGATTTTTGGCCTAATTTTAAAATTGTCCATGGGAAACCAAGACATAGCCAAAGTCAGGGCAGTGTCGAAAGGGCTAACCAGGATGTGGAAAATATGCTTACCATATGGATGCATGACCACAAATCTTCTAATTGGAGCTACGGTCTGAAGTTTATTCAGTTGATGAAAAATAGTGCTTTACACAGCGGCATAAAAAGAACACCGTATGAAGCCATGTTTGGATGTCCACCTAAGCACGGATTAGCTACTTCCAGTATCCCTACTGAAGCTTTAACAAATGTAGAGTCTGAAGAAGATCTTGAAGCCGTTATTAGGGACATTACTGTTAGTGGTGAGCACGATACAGGTGAAAATATACAGGAAACCTCCAGTACACTTGAAAATGAGGGTGATTTGAGTGTTACAGAGAACAGCGAAGACCAACACTTAGAAGGTACTAGTTACCTTTTAACTGACCTGGACAAATCAACTATGGACATTAAAAGACAACGAGATGAAGCATTCAAATGCCTAACAGATCAAGCAAAACGTATGAAAAGTACATCTGACCATAAACTACAACCTGTTGACAAAGGTTGCACTGTGAGAGTTCCTGTTCCTGATGTGGACCGAGGCCGAGGGGATGCACGGTCAATTCTTGGCGTTGTGTTGGATGTAGTGGATAATGGATTTTACCGCATAGGAACCAGAGATGGTGTTCTGAAACAGCTGTATGCTCGGTAAGTTTTATTATTCTATTATAACAAGTAAAATCTTACCCTAAGTAGGCCACAGTCGTCAATTTAGTTTACATTTTTAATACTTTTATGAAGTTTAACTTGTTTGAACGTATTTAATACCGCATAGTATAATAATTAGTAATTTTACATTTAAGCCTACAAGTATCTTTTTATTTGCAGATCCCAGTTTAATACTTGTCCAGTAAACATTATAAAAGAAGATGAAATTCCAATAAAAATTCCATACTGAAATTCCATACTTTTATGAAGTTTAACTTGTTTGAACGTATTTAATACCGCATAGTATAATAATTAGTAATTTTACATTTAAGCCTACAAGTATCTTTTTATTTGCAGATCCCAGTTTAATACTTGTCCAGTAAACATTATAAAAGAAGATGAAATTCCAATAAAAATTCCATACTGAAATTCCATACTTTTATGAAGTTTAACTTGTTTGAACGTATTTAATACCGCATAGTATAATAATTAGTAATTTTACATTTAAGCCTGCAAGTATCTTTTTATTTGCAGATCCCAGTTTAATACTTGTCCAGTAAACATTATAAAAGAAGATGAAATTCCAATAAAAATTCCATACTGAAATTCCATACTTTTATGAAGTTTAACTTGTTTGAACGTATTTAATACCGCATAGTATAATAATTAGTAATTTTACATTTAAGCCTGCAAGTATCTTTTTATTTGCAGATCCCAGTTTAATACTTGTCCAGTAAACATTATAAAAGAAGATGAAATTCCAATGGAAAAGACACTTACTTTACGAACAGTTGCTACTACTCAGTCAACCGGAAGTGGGCAAGGATTTTTTAAGTGCAGTTGTAACAAGAAGTGCCAAACAAAGAAGTGTTACTGCATAAAAAACAATGTTTTATGCAATTCCAAATGCCATAAAGCATTATCATGTTGCAACAAATAATTTTATTATTGTTGACTATAGTATTTTCGTCTCTATTATAGTCTTTAAATTGTAGACTATAGTTTCACGTTTTATTTTGTTCTTATTTGTTCATCTTTCAAATTCTAAATTTACTTTTGTTATAAAAGTATACGTGATTTAAGATTAGTCTTTTATTTCTCTCTAACTTTCCCTAGACTGTTGTAGAGGAGGTTGTCATTCACTATAGGAATTGTCAACCTTCACTAGTGGATGTTGATCTTGTTTGTACGTCTGTGTAACTTTCCCTAGACTGCTGTAGGGGAGGTTGACGTTCACTAAGAATGGTCAACCTTCACTAGTGAAAGTTGATCTTGTTATTTCAGAATTCAACTTTCACTAAGATGCCCAGCGAGAGTCGACCGTGACTAGTAAAGGTTAACCTTCCCTGAAACGTCAACTTTCACTGTAACATATATATATATATATATATATATATATATATATATATATATATATATATATATATATATATATATATATATATATATACAGGGTGAGGCAGATAAAGGGCCTATTAGAAATATCTCGAGAACTAAAGGCAACAGACTCATGAAAATTGGCATGAAAGGGTTTTGAAGAATGATCTATTTAATGAAAATATTTTCATCTATTTGCTACTTCCGGTTATGCCGGAAGTTGCTTATAACTTGTTTTTTTTTAAATAGGACACCCTGTATATTTTTAGATTTTGGATTCTACTCGAAGTCTTCTTTCTTATAATATCAGGTTTTGTATTGTTATACCGGGTAGTTTAAAAGATAATTACGTTTTTGTATTAATTTCGTAGCAAATTTCGCACCTTATAGAATTGGAGTGCTTTTACATCAAAAACTTTATTTATGTTCAAATGATTTTTAATATAGTCTACTATTGTCAGAAATTATTAGGATAGCTAATTGTTGAATTTTAGTATACAGTGTTGGTCGAAACTCGGAATGAGTATTTTCTGAGTTTTCTTAAATGGAACACCCTGTATTTTAGTATTGTAATGAAATGATTTTTATGTTACTTTTTTATTTCTTAAGCATTTCCTATACCTAACTGCTTTAATTTGTGCGTAATTGTTAATCACACCAACAATCTTAACTACGTAAGTATTTTGATAGCTCAACCATTATTGGGAATTTTAACTATCAGTCTAGATTAATATGTATTTATTTCCGAAAAATTATTTGTGACTGAATATTTTCAAGGCAACCTAATAAAATTTCACGTATTTTTTGTTGCAATTAATGTTTGGCTTGAATCACCAATAACTCACAAATTAAAGCAGTTAGGTATAGGGAATGCTTATAAAATAAAAAAGTACTATAAAACATCATTTTATTAAAATACTAAAATACAGGATGTGCCATTTAAGAAAACTCAGAAAATATTCATTCCGTGTTTTGACCAACCCTGTATACTAAAATTTAATATATAACTATATTAATAATGTTTAACAATAGTAGATTATACTAAAAATCATCTGAACGTAAATAGAGTTTTTGATGTCAAAGTACTATAATTCTAGAGGGTGTGAAAATTGCTACGAAATTAATAAAAACACGTAATTATCTTTTAAACTACCCTGTATAATAATATAAAACCTTACATATTAACAAAGAAGATATAGAGGAAAATCCAAAAATGTAAAAATATACAGGGTGTCCCTTTAAAAAAAAACGATGATATAAGCAACTTCCGGTATAACCGGAAGTAGAAAATAGATGAAAATATTATCATTAAATAGATCACTCTTCAAAACCCCTTCATTCAAATTTTCATGATTCTGTTGCCTTTAGTTCTCGAGATATTTCTAATAGGCCCTTTATCTGCCTCACCCTATATATGCAAAAAAATATTCTGATTCAATTTTTTTCACCATCTTGCTTGCAATGGTTCCCTATTAACAAATTTGCATGTTGCCATAGTCAAAAATGGGTCAAAAATGTTTTAAACATTTTTTAAACTTGATATTTTTCCGCATGTAAGAAAAATGCAGGTCATAAATTAAATTACATATTCTAGTAAAAAAATAGATCGATTAAAACCTATTTTACTTTAGTACAAATGTGCACATAAAAAAGTTACAGCCCTTTGAAGTTACAAAATGAAAATCGATTTTTTTTTCGATAAATCGAAAAATCGTTAAAGATTTTTTATTGAAAATGAACATGTGGTATTCTTATGGAACAACTTAAAAAAATATCAGTGAAATTTGTACACCCTATAAAAATTTTATGGGGTTTCCCTCCCTTAAACCTGCCCCCAAATTTTGTGTACGTTCCAATTAAATTATTATTGTGGTACCATTAGTGAAACACAATGTTTTTAAATATCTTTTGTCTCTTAGTACTTTTTCGAAAAGCCAGTCTTTATCATGCATTTTTGTTACACCCTGTATATTCGGAAAATTTTCAAGTTTAAAAAAGTTGTTTAAAAAATTTTTGAGTCTGGCAACATGCAAATTGCGTAAATAAATATATTTTATGTGCAGAAAAATATTCTGATTCAATTGTTTTCATCATCTTGCTTGAAAAGGTTCCCTATTAACAAATTTCAGGCAAATTAACAAAATAGGGAACCTTTTCAAGCAAGATGATGAAAACAATTGAATCAGAATATTTTTCTGCACATCCAATATATTTATTTACGCATATTACATATTACTACAGTGTCGCGCACGCTTGATTAGCAAATAAAAAACAAAGGGGTTTTCGATATTGTATTGCAAAACACACTTCGGTATTTGATCAACCGATGTTTAATGAATATCTGCCTACCTTGGCAACATTGATATTTTCAGTTTTTCACATATTTTTTGGAGGGTTAAAAATGGCCGATTGCGCAATTTTTAAATTTTTAATCGCTTATATGTCAAAAACTATTAACCTAAGAGAAAAGTCACTAAAGACCTTTTCTGTTTGGAATGATTCAAAAAACCTAAAAAACTTTGTTCGATGCAAAAAAATAATTTTAGGAAAAAAAAACAAAAAACCCTAATCTTTCCCCTCGCCTGGCAAGGTCTTATGCTATTCAGAATCGCCTGTCATTGTACATATTTCTTCTAAATGACTTACTCAAACACATACTTAAATTTAAACTTTACAGGAGAAAGTTTATTTTACCCTCTAAACTACGTACCTTTCGATTCACCTGGTAGATACACGTGCAGGGCTGATGCCTGCCAGGTCATGGTTTTTAGCCTTGGTGTGTTATGAATATTATCACTATACAAATTTCTAGCCTTACAGGAAGACCGTTACTCGGAGGGTTCACTAGCTCTTAGTTTTCTTGTTTTTCTTGTTTCTCTTGTTTTTCTTGTTTGTGTACAATGTTTTGCTTATAGAAATCATTATCTAGTTGAACATAATTATTGTCTGTGCAAAGTGTTAATAGTTCCTGATCGCTGATACATTCAGTTTGGTTTCTGTTGTCAATGTACAGTTCCTTTTTAATTTAGCTCTTATTAGTTTTAAATTTTTCTCCAATGACACATTGGTGAAAAGGCTTGGGATATCGAAACTGACTAACATATCGTTGTAATTGTAATAATTTCTGTTGGTTTTTGCAAGAATTCAGAACAATGAGTGCCCCTGTGAACACCACACTGTATTGTTGTATCTATTCTGGTATCTAAAAGAAATCATTTGAGATATTTTCTCTCCTCCATTTTCCCTCCAATATAATTTTACGAGTATAATTTTGATTAAGAGAAATATACAAGAAGCAATAACATTGGAAAAAGGATAAAAGATCGGAAAGGATGATAAGAAATATAGTTATGAGCTGAAACCTATCATGGTGTACGCATGGGAGATACTCATCTCGATACAAAGGGACAAAAAAACGTCCGGAGCATAAATCGACAAAGGCGAAAACTTTGATAAGTATTTAAGATCCAACGCGAGCAGCAGATATGCAAATATGAGGTATAATATTAGACTGCGTGAATTTTTTGGGCTCAGTGCCTCGGGGGAATCCAACACAATCCCTAATCTAAGAAGATGCATCGTAAAAAATACAATAACGAAGGCATCCGGCAATTTCGCTGTAATGGAAATCCAAACACTTTATTTTTATTAAAACTGCAAAGAGTATTGCATTCAACAACGGTATTTGCTAAGGATTTTTAAGTGCGTAAGATGTTGCTCATAAATTATGACCGATAAGAGGGGTAATTTATAGAATTTAGTCGCTATTCAGTTTTATAGTGCCCTTGTTATGCTCCTCAGTTTACGTTTTAAAAAATCTAGAGCAATAAAACTTTGCCAGAGTAAATGGCTAATAAAAATTATTCTCCGAGGACTTTTTTGTCATTTTTGTCTTAAAAATTATAGCTATAGCCGTGCTTTATATGTATGTTTATATTTCTGAGCAGATGGCATAAAAATTGCACTTACGGAAATATTTTTCAAAATATTAAAAAATCATAAAATATACAGGTAGACAAAAGAGTTTTCCGGTATTAAACCTTTATTGGAAAATGCCGGGAAACATTTTTAAAATAAATACCGACAGCCAACCATAGTATTGTCGGTTAAGGAAATAATATAAAAATGGTTATAAAAGTTATTTATCACCAACCGCCACTAAAGTCATTCATTATTGTACTCATTTGCCCTCATTTGCGGCAGTAAAGTAACACTTTATTGTACTGAAAGAAGAATTTTACTTTACCTGCCGCGATGAATCAAATTAACCCAAATTGAATGTAAGTGGTCGATTGCAGTAATCGAATGGCGAGAATTTGAGTGAACTTAAAATTTATTTACTTTACTTATTAAAAATATTGTACACAATTTGCGTTATTAACAATTAAAGTCAAAAAGTAAAATTCTGTAGTACTTTGTAAATATATTCATATAAAATAAATTAAAACTTTACCGATTTAGTAATTATTCAATATTGATAACTATCGATTAAAAATCGAAAGCGGCCATATTGCAAAAGTTATCTGTCATCACTGTCATGAAATTATTATGACGTCTAAATTTGAAAAAGTTCTTAAATTGTAAATTGCAAGTAAGTGTTAAAACCAATATCAAATTATTGTAGAAAGTGAAATTGTAGATAAAATATATTTTGGCATTATCCAAGCTGTCAAGCTTCCAGTACTTCATTTACCAGCTTTTCATTCAGGGATTATTAAAATTAAAGATGATTAATTTTATGAAATAATGAAGATAATCAAATTAAAAAAATTGTGTAATGTTATAATGAGATTTTAAAGAAGTTAAATAAACGACAGGTTTTTATTCAATTTATTTTATAAATTTTATTTAATTATTTTTAAATTATTACAGAGCCCAAACTCTTACGTAGTGAACTTTAAGGTGCGAATCATCGGAATTCAAATTCCAAGTTGATTTCCAATCAAATTATGATGGCGATAAAGTCTTGTATGCACCACGTCAGTAAAGACTATTTATCGAACTCTTCTGTTACTCTCCTAGCTCGCTACGCTCGCTCTTCTCGTAATATCAAGACTCGTTCGATAAAGAGTCATTTTACTGACTTGGTACATAAATAACTATTAATAACTAAAATGACAATGAGAAACAGTTTATATTTCATTTTGTTACAGAGGTAGAGCATCATCTTTTTACGTAGATGCGTTTCACTCTTTTGAGCTCTTTAGAGAGGCCTATCGTCTGTTCTGAATCAAAAACAAAACGAGCTGTCTCACTGAGCAAAATTATAAACAATCATTTGCTTTTAGACGCTGCAGCGACATCTGATTAAAACAATTCCAAGTTGTAGATTCGAATATCTAAAGACTTCTAATGGAACCAAGTTATGGTGACAACCCAAATTTGCGCCTTCTAACATTTGGCAGCAGGACCCGACATGATCCCCTCTATTTTCCTTAAAAATCTACATCCAAGTACACAATCGAAACTACTTGAGTTATATAACATTATATGGACAAGCCAAGAATTTCCTTCTCTTTGGCAACAATCGCTTGTTATTCCAATCAAGAAATCTGACTCACTGATAACACAGTAAACGCTTTCAGACCAATCTCTTTGACATGCACACTGTGCAAACTCTTAGAAAAGATGCTAAATTTTTGACTTATCTGGTATCTTCAAAAGCAATGTTTTTTTGACAAAGCCCAATCAGGATTTAGAAAAATCGCAGTACACTAGACAACCTAATTATCTTACAAAATGAAATTGCACATTCCTTCGCCAGCAACAGAGATTTAATTGCTGTATCTCTCGACATAGAGAGCGCATTTGATACAGTTCAGAAATCGGTAGTTCTAGAAACACTTCAAAAAATGAAATTATATGGTAATCTAATGTGTATTACTTTCTCGAGAACTTTTTGTCTAATAGAACCTTTAGAGTCTCTACCAACGGAAAATTCTCGGCAATACATCTTACTGAAAATGGTATACCACAAGGATCGGTTCTAAGTACTACTCTATTCTTGATGAATATAAATAATATTGGCACACTGATTCGACCCCCAGTCAAATATACAATATACACAGATGATCTAGTAATTTTCTCTCAAGGCAAAACCACATCATCCAATTGCGTCTTAATTCAAACTGCTTTAAATGATATCCACAGTTGGTCAAAAGGAACAGGATTTAAATTTTCATCAAAAAAATTTAAAATAGTTCATTTTAGTAAAAAACATAATCCCAACTTCATTAATTTAACCTTAAATGACACCCCACTACAAGTAGTTCATCAACAAAAAGTTTTAGTTGTAATCTTTGATAAAAAGTTATCTTGGAGATATCATATTCAAGAATTAAAAGGTACCTGTCTTAAAGGAATAAATATCTTAAAATCACTAGCGCATCATCCGTGGGGAACAGATGAAGATATGTTGCTGAGAATTTACCGATCTTTAATTCGTTCAAAAATGGACTATGGAAGTATATTATACATGTCAGTTCCCAACTCACAACTAAATTGCCTCAATATCATCCAAAACACCGCTCTTCGAATATGTCTTGGTGCGTTTAGATCTAGTCCCATTGAAAGTATTTAAATCGAAGCTACCGGACCACCTACTCATATTCGCCGTCAGCGACTTCTTTTGTCATACTTTGTCAAAGCATCAGCTAATCCAAATAATCCAGTCAATGGGTTAATCAACTCTACCAAACCGACGATAGTAAACAAACCCAGAACAGTAATACCAGCTTCTCAAATTCTTAAAAAACTGGTAGGTAATAATAATATCGTATGGCATTTTTGCCGGGGAGATCCTTTCGGATAGTTCCAGCGCCAATTACATCTTTAACCTTGTTTCAAGTAACTATTGTCGATGTACACTAGCCCAGGGGGACCGACGGCTTAACGTACTCTCCGAGGCACGGTGAGACGGCTCGTGTCATTATTGGAAATGAAAATGGTTTGTCTTTGGCAGGGATCGAACCCACGTCTACTGGCGTATGAGGCCAGCGTTTATGCCGTTACCCACGGCCGCTCACAACTGGTAGGTAATATAGACTTACGAAATACTACTCCAATCTCATATTCTAACATTCCACCATGGACAATAACAGTACCCACTATAAACACCAGTCTATCAACACATTATAACAAAAAAGAAACCCCTAGTTCCGCCCTAAAGTCATCCTTCCTTGAATTCATCCACACCAAACAGTATGACTCAATCATCTACACAGATGCTTCTAAACTCGAAGATCAAGTTGGTTCATCTGTGACTACCACCAATGAAGTTATAGCTGCCTACCGTCTTCCATATTACTGTAGCATCTTCACAGCCGAACTATATGCTGTCATGAAAGCACTTAGCAGTAGCGTACTGATAGATCCGCGGGCCCTGGTTTCAGTTATGATGCGGGCCCCCCGCCCAATAAAAACACATTATATATTAAAAGTTTTTATTAAACATTAAATATATACCATCATATATTTTTTATAAAAACTCAACTAATTTAAAACAGTAAATTAATATTGATCCTATCGTTTTTCATACCAACGGAAGAGTTCTGATATGAATCTGTTAGTTCAGTTGTCCTTACTTTTGTTTTAGACCAGGGCGCATCTGTAAAAATATTAGTACATTTGGACGTTGAGAGGTGACTCAAATTTGTTTGCAGAAATTGCTTGAAAGTAGCTCAAGTAATAACATTTGAGTTATCCTCCCACTCAAAAAGGTCCGGAACATTGTTTAAATAATCAAAATGTCAAAAAATGAAGGAAAAATTCGATTTTTTCTTCATTTTTTGATCGTAACATTAAACATATTCATTTTCGAGAAAAGTTGTACTGACATAAAAGTTGCGAAATTAAATTTTAAAAATTGTCACCGTTGAAAAAAACATAAAAAACAAGTATTTGCATTTCACGTTTTTCAACCATATTATGCTACACTTAGGACTGTGAATTTCAAATAATACTGTGAATTTCAGTAAGACCGGGTCAATAGATTTTGCAAAATAAATTTTGCAATCCAGCTTTCGCAAAAAAAAATTATTTTTTCAACATGTTACAGGACCAAAAATAAAGCAAACAGCAAGTTGAATTTTCTACTACTTATAGAACAATACTTTACCTTTCATCTGCAATTTGCAAAATTAAAATCGGGTAACTACCACCGCCGTCAGGAATTTTTTTAAATAAACAATAATTTTTGGTGCTACGGGTAGGACAGCGGATAGTTTGCTCTGATTGGGCATTCCAATGACCTTTGATAATTATTGATACATTTTAAATTTTAGTACATTTCGATATAAATATATGATACAAAAAAAAAAATGATTTTATTAACGTTTCGACGCCCAAGTCATTTTTTTGGTAAAATTGTGGCTTATTTCCCATTAAAAGTAATTGATTATAAAAATGCCACAAGAAAATAGCTTCAGAACAATAAATAAATAAATTTGTTTATTGCAAAATAAAAACACATACTCTGTCTTTTGAAATAACACTTTTTTAGCAATTTTTTAGCTTTTTTTTCTTTGTTCACATATTTTAACTTAGAGAATAAAAGTTTATTATTTTTAAACATATGCAATTGTTTAAACAATATTTCACAAACAATAATCAAATCAGTTTGATTTTTGTGGAATTAAAATATTAAAATACAACAAACTATAGAGGAACAAGATATAGAGGAAGAAAATAATATAATAGATAAAGATTGGAACAAATTTTGGTGGAAATCAACTGGTGTGAATCGAACACCGCTGTCCTACGTGTAGCACCAAAAATAATTAATGTTTATTTAAAGAAATTCCTAACGCCGTGGTAGTTAATCGATTTTAATTTTGCAAATTGCAAATGAAAGGTACAGTACTCTTCTATATGCAAAAAAATTTAACTTGCTATCTCCTTTATTTTCAGTCCTGCGACATTTTGAAAAAATGAATTTTTTTTTGCGAAAGCTGGATTTCAAAATTTATTTTTCAAAACCTATTGAACCGATCTTAATGAAATTTACAGTATTGTTTTATTATATTATACAGTTTTCTGGATAAAATATGAAGGTCCTAAGTGGAGCATGAATGGTTGAAAACGTAAAATGCAAATACTTGTTTTTTTATGGTTTTTTCGCCATTTACTGCTATTTTGCAACAAGAGTGACAATTTTTAAAGTTTTTAACCAATCCTATGCTATAGTAAATTTAATTACGCAACTTTTATGTCAGTGCAACATTTCTCGGAAATGAATACTTTTAAACTTATAATCAAAAACCAAGAAAAAAATCCAATTTTTTCTCAATTTTTTGATATTTTGATTATTTAAACAATGTTCCGGACCTTTTTAAGTGGAAGGATAACTCAAATATTATTATTTGAGTTATTTTAAAGCAAATTCTGCAAAAAAATTTAGTCACCTCTCAACGTCCATCTCAAAACAGATGCGCCCTATACTATTTATATTTATTTCAGTTATCAAGAATTATTAATTAAAAGTAAAAGCTAAATAATGATGATGCTATAAATACAAACAAAAGAAGCATCTTTCGTCGAGTTTATTGACTGGGATTAGGCATTTTTATAACCCCGCCAAAAGTATAAATTTGCAATGACTGTGTCAATTTGCAAAATTTTACAACTTTCTAGTTTACAACTAATCCATGAAACGTGCAGATATAAATATAAGTTTTTGAGTAAAACGGTACCTACAGGCTGTAATTCTTTACATGTGTTGAAATCAGAACTTGTGTTTTAGTCACTTTGTTTTAGTAGGTAAAACAAGTACAGAACCTTTCAAAAAGTAGTTTTCCTTGTGTCTATTATTAATTTTGTTGTCAAATTTTTTGATAAATAGGAATTCTTCGTTTTTATTTATAAATAACTACACAAAAATAAAAATTTATTAAGAAATTACATTTTCTATTGTGTACTTGTGTAGTGCAAAATGTCCCTATCAAATTAGAAAAAAAAAAGCAAAGAGCGCGGTAGAGCGGGCCCCTGCGGGACCCGGGCCCTGGTTCCGTGGAACCCGCGGAACCATGCTCAGTACGCCACTAGCACTTAGTTTTCCAACCAACAAAAGCAAAAACCTTGCAATCTGCACTGATTCGCTATCTTCCATACTATCCATCAAGGACTTTTACTCCCAAAACCCACTAATTCAAAATATCCACAATGCATGCCACCTATTATTAGATAAGAACGTATCGGTTAGCATTATTTGGACTCTATCGCACGTGGGTATTACAGGAAACGAAAACTCCGATCAAGCGGCCAAAGAGGCATCCCGTTCTGACATTCCAATGGAGAGTATACAACTTAGTGTAGATTTACAATATACAGTAAACCAAATGTGCTTGAGAGTCTGGCAAAACCTCTGGAATAGAACAAACTCAAAACTCCATAGTATTCAACCCAGAATACCTGCCTTAATAATACCAGCACTTTGTAGAAGGGACAAAGTTGTCATGAGAAGACTAAGAATTGGACATTGCCGTCTTACACATGGTTACCTGATGAGCCAGGGAAATCCTCCTTGGTGTCATACCTGCAATACTCGTGTCACCGTCAAACACATACTAGTTGAGTGCCAGAACACCTATATACGAACACCCGAAGACAACATAAACTGGATGAAGACCAAACCGCCACTCTTAGTGATAATAGTAACTTTAATAATGTGATAATGTTTCTCAAAGACTCTCGGTTATACTACGCTATATAAATGTTGTTTTTTATCATTTTGCTTATATTGTAATTTCTTAATTTAAATTCTTTATTTTCTTAATTCTTGTAATTTAAACACACTGTAAACCTTACTTTTGTAACCGTGTCAATGGCCTGCGTTGCTGAGACACGATAATTTAAATAATAAAAAAAAGCCATAGGCTTAATAAAAAGAATATAAAAATGCGGCTTCTACCTGCCTAACAAAAATTCATAAAAATATAATATAGTATATATGTGTAAATATTAAATTAACAAAATAAACCGCAAATAATCTTTAAGAACTATGTATCCCATACCAAAAATAGACGGCGCTTAAATCTTCCATTAATACCTCGCATTTTCAGTCACATAACGTCGGTTTACTGCGAAAACCAGGTAAATGACAAATTTTAAAATATTGAGTTAAGTATACCAAAATTCTTAGCTTTTTACGCTCTACATACAGGTAAAACCCAGTAAATGATACGATTTACCATTCAGCAGATAATTTGTGTGATAAACAAATTAGTTACACATAACCAACTTTTCATTTTCAAGTAAAACAATATATCGCTACTTACTTCCACAAAATTAAAGTTCTGTTGCATGTAAAACCAAGTAAGCGCATATATATTATTTTGCCGGACAACAAATATATTTCTACTGCTGTATGCCATATTTAGTAAAAAGGTGATAAATGTCTTTAATACATTTTACATGTATATTTTATTTAAATTTCTCATTCATATCGACTGGTAAAATCGATAGTATCGACTATGTTTCTTTGAATGGTCAAGAGGTACAGATATGTGAGAAGTTTTTTTTGTAAGACACTTTGTATATCAGCGTCGTTAATGCAAGATGTTGTAAGAAAAATTTATATTATATGTTGTTATGCAGATACGGGCAAGAGGCAAGCATATACTGCCAAATAAAACAAGCAAAGAAAAACGAAAAAATGTGAATGCTCATATTGAGTCTTTTCCAATCATGGTCCCCCATTATATTCGCCAAAGTTCGAAGCGTAAGACATTTGGACAAAAATTTGAGTATAAGGAAAATGTATCAACTTTAATGATTGTCAGCTGAAGAAACCGGAAGGTAATGCGAAATTACATACCGAAGGATATTTTCTAACGACTATAATTTAAGCTTTTTTGTTCTAAATAAGATCAATGTTTAGTTTTTAATAAATAATATTTATTAGCCCTATCATAATATGATATGGCTAATTCAACTACGAAACCGGATTTAGAAAACAGTTACAGACAACATCAGAAAAAAAAGAAGTATGGAATCTCGAAAAACGAAATAATAAAAAAAGCTCTAATCAACAACGGAATTTTGTTTCAATCACTTTCGATCTACAGGCTATACTACAGATTCCAGATTAACTGGACAATTCATATATTCTTCCCGAAAATTGTAGGGTCGGGAAACTAAAGCACATAAGTCAAAAACTATAGATTTTCGGAAATCGAATAAAACTGTATAAAAAAATAATTCAATATTTCTTAAAAACATTTATTGCATTTTATGAGAGTGTGTATAACATCCTTCCTTGTAGCTAAGTATGACTCTATAAAAAATTATGGAAAATTGTTTTTCCTGATTTATGTTAAAAAAAACGCAAGTATATATGACTTATGTCTAACAGCACAACTAGGAATTTTAGTTTGTTAGAACACAATATTTTCTTCCATCAATCCATATTAGCTACATTTTCCGTACTAGGCAAATCTATATAAAATTTATGGAAAACATTAATTTGGTATTATTGTTAGTAGAGAAATTAAGTCATCTTTTTGTCTTTTGATATAGTTAAAGGCAATAGTGATATAATTGGAATGTTATTAGGTATAAAGGATGGGTGCGGCCCAAAAGATTAACTGTCATCAACACGCTTAACTTCACGCGCAACTTTGATATATCCAAAAAGCATAGGCCCCAAGTTGGATACGACCTATCATATTCACAGCAACTCGGATACATAATATTAAGAAAAATAAATATTTAGAATATTATAGAAATTGAATCAATGATGTATCAAAGTTGCGCGTGAAGTTAGGCGTGTTGATGATAGTTGAGATTTTGGGGGCGACCCATAAAGGATGCCCTCCGTCTTAAATGTATCTTGTGAAAATTTGATTCCATTTGTAAGGTGTCTTTGTAAGATACCATTCTAAATTCCGTATCATAGCGGAGCCACCTTTTGTCCAACCATAACCATTTAAACTGCTTTCCATCTACATCTTTATTTCTTAATACCAAAGTAAAAGTTCAAAAATCCAAAAAGTCAGTATTTCCACAGCTTGAAATTTGTTACTGCTGGCCTAATAAGTTGACTCCAGTCATGAGGAAGATATATTTGGATTTCTGCTTTCTTTTTTCTTTCTATTATTCCATGAACTGTTTAACTTCTAAATGGCTATGTTCGGGAACCATAAATTGATGGTTGATTCTCTCTACTGTAAGTTATCTACAGCCCACGTAAACATAGAACCCACGTGAGAATTTCTATTCTGACCTCCACAGGTATCAGAGTAACATATTACACTTTTTGTGTTATTAGGTAGGTTTGTTTGAAGATGTTTAAAGAGACAAGATGCAATCTGATTCGTTCCTCGAGCAGTAGTAGATTCATACCACACATATCATAAAGCTCTTCTAGTCTTATTGTCATGTACGGTCAAATTGAACGTCCACAATTGACGTTTATAAAAAGCTACATAAGAAGTCAATGATGGTGTCTGTAAACACTGTTGTAAATCACATGTATTGTATGCACTTGTACGGTACTCTCATTTTGATACAATCTGTGTGTCGTTTTTTTTAGATTCGTAAGTTTGATATATTTTGGTGATTGTTAGGAGGGAAGGCAAATACTTCTTTGATGTACTCTTTTGGTGTAGTGACTTTCTTAGGACGGAATAGACAAGATATGGTTTTTTATTTCCTTCCATTTGTCCTCGGATATTTTATTTTTAGGTACAGTTGTTCCACGCATATCATTAATTTTTGTACCACCTACTGAAGACCGTTTCTTCATTGCCACCCCCTACAAATAGCTTAACGCATTACATCTATTACAACAAAATATTTATACGTCTTCATACGAAATTTCTGTTTTCAGGGTCTATTTCGCGTTGTCTTTGAGAAGCTTTTTCTACAATCTCTATTAATGATGACATGTAAGCAGACCTTTCTTTGTACAGTCGGAAAAATGAAAGAATACCCATGAACGATCACATCAATCACTTATTTTGTATTTGCTGTCTTTTTCTATGACAAACGTTTGTTATTTATAGAAAAAGACAACAAATACAAAAAAAGTGATTGATGTGATCGTTCATGGGTATACTTTCGAATATCGCTTCTCTCTTAGCCATGTTTTAAGTAGGTACCTAAAGTTAAATATCTGTATATTCTTAAACAAGGAAGACGATAACATCAAGTACTTGATGTACCTAACAACTTAAGTCATGCTTATAAATCAGCAAAACTGAATATATCAGTTGTACTTTTTCACATAAGTCAACTTATGTTCTTTATAACGTCTATAGATTTATAGCAATTGAAAGGTTGAAAAAGTACGCTACTTTTTTTTTATATGGCTTTGGCAGTTTGCCATACAGCCAGTTACATGATCTTTTAATCTCATTAGGAGCAGTGAAAAGTTTATGAATTTTTGCAATTGAATAGACTAGAATAGATAAATTTAAAGTTGGAAATCAATACAACAATTAGTGAAAAGAAGAGAATAAGTACGCTACTTAAAATCAATGTGAAATAAACGTGTATGACGTATGTGCTTGAGTCAGTCAGTGGAGAAAAAGTATATGGACATGTGCATGTACAAAAAGAAAAATCGGTTTTTTTTACTTGTGTGCTTTAGTCTGCCGGCCCTAGAATTATGAGTCTACAATTTGTGTGTAAATGAAGCCGCATTACCAAATGAAGCTTACCGTTTTGCCTGGTCAGACATTAACGGTAGACGAGGAAGTTCTGAAATAGAAAGCATTATACTCAACTACTTATCAAAATGTGTCCCAGAATATGTAAGCAAGTGAAATAAGTGTATTTTTTATACCTGCGGAGGACAGTATGGTAACATAAATTTTTAGAGTCGGGACATTCTTGTATGGAAGTTGACTCTATACATAGCAGCATCTAAACCGCTAGAAATCAGGTCTCTCTCTGGTATGCCAGATTACTTGTCTGTATACGTACTACGACTTTTATTATTTAAAAAAACTCACACACTCTAATTAAAAACCGACCAAAAGACCAAAACAGCGAAAAAATAATGTTGTTTAAGATAAAAGATGAGATTCATGAAAGAAGAGATAAACAGAATCAATTTCAATTATGACGCGTTACCAAGCTTCATTTCCTTATTGATACTGCACGGTAGTCAACAAACAAATAGCAAGGTGAGTTATCAAATAACATAAGCATGCTTATGTTAGTCAATAAAAACTTAAGCAACTTTATGATAGGACCGCCAACTAACATAGAAAAAAACAGATTTGTTACAGTTATTTGATAAGGGTGTGATACCAGAGGAATATAACAGGTGGTATCGTATTTTACGATCCCAATGGCATCTTGTCAGATCCTGCTTTCAGTGAATAATCTGACGAGTTATACGCATGGTAATATTATATTCTTGTACTATAACACTTTCAAAATTAATTTGTTTTTTCTATCATGTATGTAAATAATATCCATATAACTACAAACAGCTTTGAATAAAATGTTCAGGAAAAACCAGTTAAATGTTATAATTATCGACTAATCCCTTAAAAACATTACTATTAACTAGTTAAAGCTTCAGATTCCGATCACAAAACTACAAAATATTATATTTGGTTTATTATATTTGTTAAAAATGTGTTATTTTAAGGGTAACTGATTAATTTAGATTTACAGGTAAAACCAGGTAAGTGACCGCATCTCCATTTTAAATTTAGTTTTAATCAGCTAGGTGTCTTAACTTTTTCAAACTAATGATAGAATATCATTTCTGATATATGCATCTTTCACTAGAATACCGAATATCAAACATAAGTTGTCCTCTTAATTCAAAATAAAACACTAAACTTTAAAAACGTTTTTCTCGGTTTCGATATTTCGGAATTTACCTGGTTTTCGCAGTACACCGACGATAATATAAATTTCACCAACATACATGACTTTCAAGGTTCCAAGGTTAGTATGCCTCCAAAAGTACCATTCGCAAATCCACTGAGACTTAGATAGGAACTCCAAGAATAAGATGTACCGATGTACATAAAATGTAAAGTTGAAAAATACAGCTCGACAGAAAAAACCCCTTTTTAGCCAGGTTAGGGGTTTGAAATATCCCAAATTGGACCGAAACCTAGTCGGCTATTTGGACTCATGATTAAAGGCTAATTTCTTGATCTAGATGCGACTCCGGTGTAGACACGTGCAGGGCCCCCGCTACCATGATCTAGATGCGACTCCGGTGTAGACACGTGCAGGGCCCCCGCTACCATATGTGTAAAGTGTGCAATGCACACGGGCGCCATCCTTTAGGGGCGCCAAAACCCGGTGTCAAAAATTGCAAAAAAATAAACAAACAAAAAACCAAAAATTAATTTTAAAATAAACGTCGAGAAATTAAATAGGATTAATTACAAACACACGAAATGTTATTAGTATATCATCCATTTTCTGCCGATTCCCACTTACGAGAACATGTCAGAAGTCAGTCAATTTAATTGATTTTCTCATGCTTTTATTTTTTTGTTTAATTTTGATATTTTAGTCTACAAATAATAGTACATTTACTCAA
Organism: Diabrotica virgifera virgifera; assembly: GCF_917563875.1. Lineage (NCBI taxonomy): Eukaryota > Metazoa > Arthropoda > Insecta > Coleoptera > Chrysomelidae > Diabrotica > Diabrotica virgifera. The sequence goes on from NC_065452.1 coordinate 83,751,656, forward strand.
GGTTTTTGCTGTGAATTTTAAAGAACCGATTATATTAATAAAATTTGTCACACACATAGTTAACAAGAAAAGAAGTGATATTGTGCCGATGTGTGCTTTTCCCCTGGAGGTAAAAGGGGTATTCTCTGGGGAATACGGCCGAAAATACCTACGGGTGAAAAACACGTTCAAAGTCCGGAATTGGCTAAACTGATTAATTCTAAGCAACTTGAAACACGCTGAAAGTCCTCCGTCTAAGTATTTGAAATTCCGACTCAGTTTACAGTTGTACACTTTCGCTACGCCCTGTATATCGATCTTCCGCAAAGTGCAGAGTATGGCGTTTTCCACTTCTCACGGGTTTGGGATGCTTTGTTTCGTTGTTCGTACAATTATTTGAAATTTGGTGTACAAAGGTGCCCCAAATTGTTTATATCCTACACAATTGTAAACGGAATATTTTTCAAAGAAGTTCCACGTTAAGTAAAGACTCAGAGTTAAAAGGTTTTTATGATATTTACAGTTTTGGTTTGTCGGTTATATGTTCGTCGGTATATCCAAATAGCTAGAGGAAGGACCCCTGCTATGCTGTAGGCTGTTGCAGTCTAGAAGATGAAAGATTTTTATTATATTCACAGACAAAAATCCTATTGTGTGTGTATTGCAAGAGGAAAGGTTTAACCTAAGCCGAGGTTTTTAGTAAAACTCTGAGATATTGTTTCTGAGGACTAACTGTAATATTGTATGAGTCATCGCATTTCGTGTAAACTCAAGGGATTTTGTTATTGCGAAGTTTAAGTGTTTGTAATTGGTTGAAGGTAGGACCATCATGGCGTTCAAGGGATGTCTTGAGAGTTTTTTCTGACCATTTGATTGGTAGAGAAATATCTGGTATGATTCCTATTGGTCTAAGTAGGAAGTCACTTTTTTTTTGGGAGAGGAACCCAAGTTTTAGAAGGATCGAGTTAGCGGTCCTAGAAATCAGTTCAGTAGAAGCCATCATCATGTTCAGTTCAGTTCCGTATAAGCTATCATCATGTTCAGTTGAGTTCCGTATAAGCTATCATCATGTTTGGTTGAGTTCCACCAGGGCCACCATCGAGTTGAGTTTAGTTTTGGTTCCTTTAGGGCCATCGTCATGGAGAAGAGTTCTCCCAGGGCCATCATCGAGTTAAGTTGAGTTTTGGTTCCCTTAGGGCCATCGTCATGGAGTTGAGTTCCATCGAGAGTAGTTTTCCAGTTTCCCAGCCGGCTAGGTTAATTCCAGCCCGGCGATGGTGATGGTGTATCGTGAACCCCGGCGATTTTCCCGCTGTTTCTAAGCAAATCGTCGTTATCATTTTATACCAATTTTGGTATCCACTAATTTCTTTTAAGCAGTCAGAACCAGAAGTAGGAGAGAAGAGTTTCAATTTTCTCATTGCTATGTTTAACAGTGCAGTTAAAACATGTAGTATGCTCACATACTTTATTTTGGTCAAAGTTAATGAACTTTCAATAATCATGTTCGAGTCTAACTAAATAATTTTATTCGAGTAAAAGTAAAATTTGATCCAGTTTAACGAACTTTTAAACTATTTATCTTCAAGTGAAAGCTGAATTTTTCTATAATAACGTTTGTTTATAAACAATGTACTGTTTGCTGTAACTAACGACAGTGAAGTGTTTCGCGAGTGCAATAGCGCCTTGGACTTTCGAATCAAGCTACGAGGAAGAAGCCAGGACACTAATTGTTAAGGTATAATTTTTATATTTGTAAAACTGTTCGTTTCATCTTTGATTAATTGGTAATCTGGTCTCTAATTATAACAGAGAGATCAGAGATTAATTCTCTTGTTTTTAATAAATAATGTTTGATTTTCAACATATAATTTATTTTCTTCCCTTCTCTCTTGAATCGTAAGAACATAAAAAAAAATTGACTGAGTATAGAATTCTGAATAAATAAGGTAAGTTACGTTATAATATTCTGTATATTATGTATATTTTTTTATTTGACTATTTTCTGTTTCATTTTGATTTAATACCATTTTTCTTTTAATATTTGTTTTTTTTTGTATAAATTCTGGTTCCTTAGGTAACCAGTGGCGCCCAATATTTTATTTTTTCTCTTTATTTTTTATTTCACATCCATATTCCGATTTTTCTATCTTTCTAATTTTTCTAAGCTAATAAGAAGATATCATAACATCTATTAAAGAATCCACTCCCTAAAATCTCTTGATGACTTGAGCAACCGAGGTACTTAATAAATTTTTGTAGCACGAATTTTGTCAGATCTATATATCTTCACGTCTATCCAATTAGTCGCGCTTCATTAAAATGGCTTCCATTCGTGGGGCTGTTTCATAAAATTAACCGTGCTACAAACTTTTGTTTAAGTATAGAGATTTTCACTAATTTTCATTTGCGAGTGAATGAATAGGTTCATTTTTCGACAAAAAAAACCCGTGATCAGACGGTTTTTCGCAAATAACTCAAAAATTAATTATTTTATCGAAAAAATACTCTTAGCAAAAATATAGCTTACAAATAAGTGAAAAAAATAATTCATATATGAAGTCTGCAAACCCAGTAGAAGCAGAGTTGTAGCTAATGAAAAGTAGTTTCTTATTCGTCAAATTCCAAATTGAATATTTCAACGTGAAATAGCCAAAAAATTAAGTACTTTTCGGGGACAACTCATTACAACTCCTTTAAAGTGTTTAAAAAAAGTTTTATTTTTGATTTTTAAAAAAGTTTCTAGCAACAAGAACAAGCAACAAACAACCTTTTTTGGTAAAAAAATCGTAAAAATCACCCCCTAATTAGCATTCCAAATGAAATTAATCGTTACAGCTTTACCATTTACTTTATATACTATGTATTGTTTATATGATCTGTAAGTCTCATCGGTTTAAAGTGCTCATTTTTGAAAAAAATTGGTTTTAAAGTAAATTTTTTTTAATCTTGAAAAAATTCCTTTTTTTTCAAATAACTTAAAAAATATTAGTTATACCAAAAATCTCAAGCAGTAAAAAAATGGAGGTTTTGCTTTTTTGAATATTTTGGATTTTTTGTTTTCCTGTAAGACAAAAATTGGTTAAGATATGGCTGTTCAAAATTTACATACACTCGTGATTAGTGACTCGGTCAACCCCTTTTAACTACAGCCTTTTCAAAAATAAGCACTTTGAACCGATGAAACTTCAGATCATAAATATAAACAATACGTAAGTAAAGTAACTTGTGGTGAAGCGGTAACGATTTATTTCATTTGGGATACTAATTAGGGGGTGATTATCATATTTTTTTTTACCAACAAAAGGATCCAACATTATTTTGAGCTTAACTTACTTAAAAGTAACGAAGAGTATTGACTTTTAGTGAAAAAACTTTATAGAACAAAAGTTAGGTGTTTAAATTAGTAATTTTATCTAATTCCGGGCTTTTTTGAACGTATGTTTTTTCACCCCCGAGAAGGGGTGAAACTCACATTTAGGGCAAAAACACACATCGGCACAATATCACTTTTTTCTTTGACATGTTAGCTATGTGTATGCCAAATATCATGTTAATCCAAGCGGTTCTTTAAAATTTGGAGGTTTTACAATGTTTTACCTTGAATAAATGGATGACTTCTAAAGTTCAGTTATGTTTTATTTCAAACACCTACCTACCTACCTACCTTCAAAAAATAAACAAATAAACATGAACCAAAATGCATTAAGGGGTGCCAAAATCCTTTTTTGCACACAGGCGCCAGTAACCCTTACGGGGGCCCTGGACACGTGCCCACTAAATCCGCTCTTAGCGAAATTGCGGATATTACAAAAATCCTTCCACGAAGGAGGAAAATCGCCTTGAATATCCACACAGTTTGTACTAGAACAGATCCCACAAGGAACAGCAGCAAAAAAACCAAAATTCCGTTTTTAGCTAGCACGAAACTTTTTGGTACAACTTTCAAACCCAGAATCACTTCCTCTCCGTTGTGTTCCCGAACATTTGACACATTTGACACACGAGGTCACCGAGTAATACCGGGATTCAAACATTTAAATTTTATGATCCCAAGTCTTCCAAGATAGCTCTAGAAAGAACGATCTAAATTAGTTTCTTCGCAAAAGAGGACATTATTTTCCCTTACCTTCAAAACAATTTGACAGACATTACCCCTATTTGAAAACTACTAAGTTTTCATTTTCGCTACCTTGATTAAATTATATTATAGGCAACCGATTTTACATGTCATAGAAAGGTTTAAATTTTTGAAAATAGAGGTGGAACCTTCCACTTCAAATTTGGAACGTAACACAAGGACTTTTTTGTCATTTTTGTCTTAAAAATTATAGCTATAGCTGTGCTTTATATGTATGTTTATATTTCTGAGCAGATGGCATAAACCTTGCACTTCCGGAAAATATTTTTCAAAATATTAAAAAAACATAAAATCTATAGATAGACAAAGAGTTTTCCGGTATTAAACTTAGCTTTATTGGAAAATGACGAGCAACGTTTTTAAAATACATTCCAGCAGCCAACGATAGTAATTTCGGTTGAGGAAATAATATAAATTTGGTTATAAAAGTTATTTAATAACATTCACGTAAGATGAAATTCTCAATGATTACCATAAACCAAATATATATATAATCTTATATAATGATATAATGATATCATTTATATAATGATATCATATATATAATGACCATATATATATATATATATATATATATATATATCTTATATATAATGATACCATAAACCAAATATATATAATCTTTAATCATTAATGTTGTAGCATTCGCGTCTTGGATGGACGCTATTTTGTAACATTAACACGTCAAATGCCAAAGCCTCGACAGTGGAAGCCATTTTTGTATAACAGCCCCAGCGTGGATAACAAATGCAAAAAAAAATAATATGAACTCGATAAATTAAACAAACATGAAAATATACTTAGTGCTACGTAACTTTACGAGTACCTCGGTAGCTTTAAGTCTTCAGAGATCTAGGGGTCGGGATTCTTAATAGATTTTAAATATAATAGAAACTCAATTGCTCGTGGGGCGCCACAATTAAAACAAAATGAAAGACGAAACATACTTAAAACTTAAAAAAAAATAAATAAAGTAACAAGTTAATAAAAATATATAGTCATCATAAAATACAAACACATTTACATAAACATAAATATATAATGACCTTACCTTAGTGTTCTCAGTTGAATATCATTTAGGAACAAGAGAAAGGGATCAAATAATAATATTATCAAGCAAAAAACATTACTGCAAAATGAAATAAATTTTATTAAAATTTAAAAATAAAAAAAAAATGAAATGATGGATCTCTTGTAGACAATAAAAGGGATTCCGTTTACAAAAACATTAAAAAGGTTTACAAACAATACCTTGTCATATAGTCCTGTCCTTACCTTCACGTTGTGGATGTCCAAAGCACGCACTTTTCACTGAATTTAGATAAATAATAGTACAAAAATGTTTATTATTTATGAAAAGTTTCAGCGAAATTAAATAAACTTCCAAATAACTGTTCCAAAATAAATAAAATTCGAAATGAGTCTGCTCATATTGACTTTTTAAAATATTTAAATAACTTCTATTTAACTTCTTGAAGTATTTATTATTAATATTGGCACCTAACGCATGACTTTATCCATAACTTTGGTACTTAATCCATAACTGCTTACAAAAATATACTTAGGTAGTGTAGTATACACTAAAATAAACTGGCTCTTTGCCTAACAACGGCATTTGGCTTGTGACTAGGAAGTAACGAAAGGAGAACAGCTTCTCACACTACATTTTCAGGAACTTTAAAAACTTGATTAAGAGCTATGTCGGAACTTAATATTCGAACTTAACTTTCTCAGAAAACCAAACTCTTCAGAAAACCGCGCCGTGGCAGCTCCTGCCGAGGCGCAACAAACCTCTCTCTTTGAAAGCTCAAACTTGAATTCCCCAATCTCAGAACTTGAATCTTTCTCCCAAACCAAAACGCTTCCTTCCAAAAACCCACTCCATTTCTCATTCTACCCCACTCATCCAATCAACCAATAAGAAAAAAGTTTAATCCTTGCCTCTTTAATCATTGACTAATAAAAAAATAACTAAGCTTCCTACACTTTTTATCGACAAATAAAAAAAAAACAAAATATGTTCTAAGCCCAACCTACTTAGTATGGAAACATCCAAAATCAGTTTGCAAAGTCAGCAGACCTCACTCCGTTCTACAGTTCTAAGTAAAGATATTGCTGAGTCCACAATTAACATATGTGCTTTCTAATAATGACAGGAGCACGTTTTGTGTATCTAAACTCCAAAAACCCGTCGCCAAAAACTATTTTTCACATCGCAAACTGACTGTTCTAAGTTCAAATTTCGAGCAATAATATAAACACTGAGTAACCGAATGTAGATATGTCTACAAAATAATATACCGTAAGATGGGGTTACTTTGATCAAAATTAATCTTTCATCGCACCTAGCAATCATAAAGTTATGATTTGCTTTTTGAAAAAAATATATTTAAATCGGTTTTTACCTAGCTGTTACACTATATAAAAATATTCTCAAAAAATAAAATATTTTAATAGAAAAAAAAAAGATAAATGCCTGATCAAAGTTACACTTCAAGTGGGGTTACTTTGATCACACATACAATTTACCTGATATTTATATTGTAACCCCTAAAAATTCAAAAACAAAATATTAGAAAAAGTGTTGTTATGTTTGCTGATAATTATAAACAAAAATAGGTGAAAATTAAAGGCTAGGTATTAAATATATACAAAAATTTAACATTTCTTCAAGGCTTTAATTAAACACGAAAGTTTTTACACAGAAAACTAATCAAAGACAGAATTTGCAAAAGTATGTCGACCTCTGTGTATTATAGGCTGACTCAATTTTAAAATGATATTATGTAAGGGTACTTCACAAATATCATTAACATGTGGAAAAATAAAAGTAGTATTTTTTTCACCATATGGCCTCATACAATTTATAAGATATGACTGTTTTGCTTTATCTGCTTCCAATATTTGAGCTACAAATTTTTTAATTTTCTCAGTTTTTAACTGTTTGTCATAAATAAACTGCACCACAACGAAACAATCTTTTTCGAGATTATCAACACTAGGTTTTATAAAAGGAGAGTTTTTTATTGGTCCCATACCAGAACATTCACCAATATCATTTGATATATTTGAACTTTCGTTCTTTCCATGATGTTTTGTACTACCAGTCTCTTTCTCATCAGAAATTAATGCATCAGTTTCAGATTCTAGTTTGTCATGATCGGACTCTTGTGCGTCGTGAATGCTAGAATTTTCACTATCACTGCTCTCAATTGTGGCTATGCTCTTACCCGGATCAACATTTAATCGTTTCTTTCTTAGCGGTTTGGACGTATTGTTGTCGTTATTGCCAAACTTTCTACATTTTGCACAATTTCACCGTCGTTTTCATTTGAAGGTAATTTATTTAATACTTCACATTTATTAAGGGGATATATACCTGTAGCAGCAAAACTGTTTATTAAATTTCGCCGTACCGCAGATTCTTCTTTATCACCTGGACGTGGCTCACTTGACCTGTGTTTGGATGGTTGAAACTTTGATTTATCCATCTGATCTAAACACTGTCTTAAAAGGATAGGAAAACGATCTTTAGGCACAGTAGTTAGACGTAAATTTTGTAGTTTCCAAGTTGTTAGTGTAGCACGCCATGCGCTCTTCATGGGTCTAAAAAATCCGACATCTAGGGGTTGGCACAGATGAGTCGAATTTGGCACTAAGCAAACGAAACTGATGTTGTTCTCATTGCATGTTTTTATTACATCCCCATCTAGGTGTGAAGAAAGGTTATCTCCTAAGAGTACTTTTCTGCCTTGTAATCTTTTGGCATGCGGTAAAAAGGAAGTCATAAACCAGTCGCGAAAAGTGACTGTATCTATCCAACCGCTAAATGTTCTATTGTATCTACTGCCTCTCGAACAACATGGTTGATCGCAACAAGGTGCTCCAACAGGACCATTTTCTTTCCACGTGTCGTAAAGATGGGTACTTTTATAGATAATGTAAGGAGGTAACAGTATTCCACTAGCAGAACCACAAATCATTATACTAGTTGCCGTCTTGGAATGATTACATATTTTTTCGGGGTATTTTACCCCTCGTCTGTATATTCCCCATTTCTTTCCTGGGTCGTCAGATACATTGGACTCATCATAATTAAATATGTTTTCAGGTGGTACATCTTTTAAAGTATCTGATAAGTTTGCAAAATAAGCCTCAATCGTTTCTCTGGAAATTTTACTTCGTACTTGTTTAATGTTTGTGGATAAACGTTGGCCAAATGAATTTTTGTGTCGTATTAATAGACTAAGGGCCCAATCTTTTCCCGGCATGTTATTGACAAACTTATTGACCACCCTTCCTTGACGTTCCAAATAACATTTGGCCATCATTCTTATATCGAGTAAAGTTTGCGGAAAACCCCAATCTGCACACTTAGCCGCTGCTGCTAAAATAGCTTTTTCTTCAACATGACTGAAAACCGGCTGAGCTCCTGGATTTTTAATATGTGCCCCTTTGAATTTGTTACGAAGTGTTCCAAACGGAATTTTATACGTTGCTGAAGCTCCCCTTAAGGTAAGACTTCCAGTAACGATGTCATTAAGTGCTCGTTCTACCGTTTCTTCATCGTAATTTTTGTAAGGCCTACTGCCAAGACGTTTTGTGTACATACGCACCATATTTCTGAAAAAGAAAATGTACACTAGTAGACTATTTTATACGCTGGGGTTACTTTGATCACTGATTAAAGAAGCCCCACCTCTCCGATCAAAGTTACCCCGCGACACAATATTAAAAATAAGAACATGGTAAAATACAGTACGTTAAAATTTGAGGTTAAACCTACATCATGAAAGTACCTATATTAACATAACGAAATGATTTTGTTACCTAAATAACATGCCTATAGCTTACCATAGAAGTAATTTTGGTGCTAAAATATGCACAAATTATTGTTTCTTACAATAATACTTACATGTATGTATATTTGCCAGAGAACACGTGAAACACGACTCACAATGGTTAACAATAACATTCCACTGTTGCCACGTATAAAAATTACAGAGAAATATTCGATCAGTTTCGATTGAAATGAAATACATTTTAGGCGGGAAGTTATGATTAAAGTAGCCCCCGGGGATTAAAGTAGCCCCATCTTACGGTAGCGTCTTTCTTTTAACCAGACGGATAAACTCAAATTCTCACGTATTTTTTTGAAAGAGATAAATTCAATGAATTTAGTTAGCATATGAAGCAATATTTTTATGTCTACAGGGTAAGACAAAAATATGTTACGATAAATTTACAATTTGTGGTTTCTGCATAAGGCAAAATAATTGCGTTCTTTTGAACCGTTTCAATGTCATTATCAATATTATTAACTATCTCATGTAATAATGTTTATTCTAGAAATAAACATCGTTTTTCGCTTAAATTCAATGTTCAAACTAGCTCCCGTCAACCACCTGCCTCTTGGAAGCTTGAACATTTACTGTAAGCGAGAAATGCTTATTTGTCAAATAAACATTTTTTTTCTCTTTTCTGCCAGCAGTAAAATGTATTTTGAATTAAATAAATTACATACATTCTTCTTTTTTTGTCAATTAATTTCATTTAAATTTTTTTTTGGATTCTCTGTACAAATGATTATGTTAATAGATATATTACTGAATACAGGGTGTTTCATTGGGAAAGTAACATACGTTAACTGTAGAAAGAGGACACTTAGGCAATCTCAAAAATACCATACTTAATGGGTTTTACTCCATTAATAACAAAGATACTAGGTGTTTTATCTATTTTGCCATTTTTTTAATTGGTTTATAACTTTTTAACCACACTGTATATTTATTTTATATTTGGCTCGCAAATAACACTTAAGGCGTACAATAAATTAATTTATTTACAATTGTAAGAAATCCAAGTCCGGATTAAAAAATATTGGAAAAATATTCCGACCACAAAACAACACCCTGTACATTAAATTTTTTTAAAATGGATTTTTCAGTTGAAAAGAGGATAAAAAACTAAATTCAGTGGTATACTTTGAATTTTCGGCAAAATGATTTTTCTGGTGACATTTTGAATTTGAATTCTGAAATTAAGTGAAATGCGAGAGCTCTAAGTAGAAAAAAATTGAAATACAGCTTACAACTTGTCAACCACACTGTATATTGATTTTATTTTTAACACGCGAATATTCTTTTAGGCGACCAGTCAATTAATTTATTTACAATTATAAAAAATCCAGGTCCGGATTAAAAAATATTGTGTAAAGGTTCCGACCCAAAAAAAACACCTTGTATATTAAATTTTTTTAAAATGGATTTTGCATTTGAAAAGAGGATGAAAAACAAAATTAGTGGTATACTTTGAATTTTCGGCAAAATGATTTTTCTGATAAAATTTTGAATTTGAATTCTGAAATTATGTGAATTGCGAAGCTCAATGTAAAATAAATTAAAATATGACTTAATTTTAATTAATACCATTATTTAATCTAAATCGGTAAAATATTAACATTTGCACACATAACAATAATTTTTGATGGCCCCCTCTGTGGCTCAGTGGTAAGAGCGCCTACCTTTGGATCGAAAGGTCCGAATGGTCGTGAGTTCGAGTCTCACCAGGATCAGAAATTTTTCGTTTATTATAAATTAATAAATGAAAATAGTTTCTGTCCTTGTGAGATCGGTACTCACCGGAGGGACCGCAGACGTTCGGATACAATTAGCGTCTCTTTGCAAAGACAATGACGTTGCCTTTGCAAAGTAACAAGACACTTACTCAACACACACAGTACACATGACACTAGGTATCTAACTACAAAAATTTTTGATGGTGGTAATTTTGAATAAGTAGTTTAGTTTTGAATAGTTATTATGCTGCAAATTTTCGCTGTTTTGTTATAATTTTTAGCTATTTTGTTGATTAAAGTGATGTATTCTTTATCGACCCTTTATTATTTATTCATTATTTAAAGATGCATATTCGCCAAAAACTATTTTTCACACATAATAAAAAACAATAAAATATTAACATTTTACCAATTTAGATTAAATAATGGTATTAATTAAAATTAAGTCGCATTTTAATTTTTTCTACTTAGAGCTCTCGCAATTGACATAATTTCAGAATTCAAATTCAAAATTTTACCAGAAAAATCATTTTGCCGAAAATTCAAAGTATACCACTAATTTTGTTTTTCATCCTCTTTTTAAATGCAAAATCCATTTTAAAAAAAATTAATATACACGGTGTTTTTTTGGGTCGGAACATTTACACAATATTTTTAATCCGGACCTGGATTTTTTATAATTGTAAATAACTTAATTGACTGGTCACCTAAAAGAATATTCGAGTGTTAAATATAAAATCAATATACAGTGTGTTTGACAAGTTGTAAGTTGTATTTCAATTTTTTTCTACTTAGAGCTCTCGCAATTCACTTAATTTCAGAATTCAAATTCAAAATTTCACAAGAAAAATCATTTTGCCGAAAATTCAAAGTATACCACTGAATTTATTTTTTTATCCTCTTTTCAACTGAAAAATCCATTTTAAAAAAATTTAATGTACAGGGTGTTGTTTTGGGGTCGGAACATTTTTCCAATATTTTTTAATCCGGACCTGGATTTTTTACAATTGTAAATAAATTAATTTTTTGTACACCTTAAATGATATTTGCGTGCCAAATATAAAATACATATACAGTGTGGTTAAAAGTTATGAACCAATTAAGAAAATGGCAAAATAGATAAAACACCCAGTATCTTTGTTATTAATCGATTAAGACCCATTAAGTAAGGTATTTTTGAGACCACCTAAGTGTCCTCTTTCTACAGTTAACGTATGTTACTTTCCCAATGAAACACCCTGTATAGAATTGAGTAACCTTTCAAATGATATATTACTCGACCCGTAGTCTCATTTAAAAAAATCATCGATTACGGCATCACGCCCATATATACAGAGTGTAACAAAAATGCAGGTCATAAATTAAATCACATATTCTGGGACTAAAAATAGATAGATTTAACCTAACTTACCTTAGTACAGATGTGCACATAAAAAAGTTACAGTCCTTTGAAGTTACAAAATGAAAATCGATTTTTTTTTCATATGTCGAAAACTCTTAGAGATTTTTTTATTGAAAATGGACAAGTTACATTCTTATGGCAGGAAAATCCTAAAAAAAATTATAGTGAAATTTGTGCATCCCATAAAATTTTATGGGAATTTTGTTCTTTAAACCCCCCAAATATTTGTATACCTCCCAATTAAACTATTATTGCGGTACCATTAGTTAAACACAGTGTTTCTAAAACTTTTTTGCCCCTTACTATTCTTTCGATAAGGCATCTTTTATCGAGATGTGGCTTCTTTTTTAAATTGGTTCAAAACATACCTAAAAATGTAAATTTTCGTGTTATTACCAGGTCTCTATTTATAGTCTTACGTAACCATATATAAAAATGTGGTGGATTTGACAAATACTCAAAATATCTCGATAAAAACTATTACGAAAAAGTACTAAGAGGCAAAAAAGTTTTAAAAACATTATGTTTAACTAACGGTATCACAATATTAATTTAATTGGAACGTACGCAAAAGTTTGGGGGGTTTGAGGGAACAAAACCCGCATAAAATTTTTATGGGGTGCACAAATTACATTTGTATTAAGGTAAGTTAGGTTCAATGGAACTATTTTTGGTCCCAGAATATGTGGTACAATCTATGACCTGTATTTTTGATACACCCTGTATATGCCAAAATAAATCATAATTTAAAATTAAAAATCGACCTGTTTCGGGATTTTTCCAAAGGCGCCGGTTTATGAAATAACGAATTTATTCCAAATATTTGCACCATACTGTATATATGAATTTTATGTGAAAACTTCCTCGAACAGTGTGATACATGCGGGTAGTTCATAAAAGAGTATAAATTGTAAACAAATATAAAACGTTGTCAAATTAATAACAAACAAAAGCAAACTGTAGACATTTGCTTGATATATACATACAGTTGTTCCAACAGATCTTTGCACAAACGTTATGATTGATTTGCAAACAAGTTATAAATCAAAACATTAAGTAAAACGTACATCGGTATGTACTGTCAATGTAATTATTTTTCTTCTTCTTCTTAGGGTACCTGTCCGTTCCGAACGTTGGCGATCATTCTGGTTATGATGACTTTGTTGGTTGCTATGAGGAATAATTGTGTTAAGGTTTTTTGTATACCATGCTTTCAGGTTAGCAAGCCAGGATATGCTTCTTCATCCTGGGGCCCTTTTTCGTCAATTTTACCTTGTAAAATAATTGGCGTATTGCATGTAATTATTAGGAAATGGCTATTATCCCAGTGGACGTATTATAAAGTTATTATATTGAAGTGTTTGATCTTTTTTTACTATTGAGGAGATTGATGGACTCAAAATTAAACAGCTTGAACGTCATACTGACTATTACTAATATAAAGATAAATATAGAACGGTAATAAATAAATTAAAAACAAAACAAAAAAAATAGACAGTAATCTCTAAAATAAACAAATAAGTTTCCGTTCAACAGAACTATATTCAGACTCAGGCAGTATAATGGGAATTTGTAGGTTAAAAATAAATTATTACTTGTCTCATTAGCTTATAAATAAATAATTACCCGAAGTAATCAAATCAGAGAGCAACAGTTAGTCGTTCTAACAATTATGTTTGAAAATTTAAAATTCCAATGAAATGGGCAAAGATTAGTCTTTAGTTATGTACACATACTATTGTACAAAGTTTAACTAACATGAAAAATAATTTTTCCACCTACCTCTACCGAAAGTATACTTTTCCTGACCTGATTGTAGGGAGCGAAGTGGTACTTTTCCTCCCTAGGGAGTAAAATTACTTTTTTTAACTAGGGAGTAAAAGTAAAAGTGACATCATGGTATGTCGTTGATGAAATAACTTATTGACGCCCTTTACAATATTCTATTATATATTATTACGTAAGTATCTATACATTTATTCGTTTATTTGTACCCTGTATTTTGCAGAATGGAAAAAACAGTAAATTGTTATTTTGGTTTAAGAATGTTTATATTAATAATTTGACGTATATTTGACAGTTGAACGTTCTACTGTACCTACTTGTTAGTTTTAGTTCTCTAATAACTTTTGTTAGTTAGTTACATAAATAAATTATTTAAAAATACTAAAATGACTTGTTATTTGAGGAAGGTGGAAAAATCATATGTATAACATGGGAGTAAAGTGCCTTTTCCTCCCTTGAATGATTACTGCCCTCCGCTACGCGTCGGGCAACTTCAAACTCGGGAGGAAAAGTAGCACTTTCCTCCCTTGTTATCCAAATAGATATTTTTAGCGCCAATGTCACTGAAAATGATTACGTCAAAATTATTAATAAATAATGTATCAAACACATGCCATATCGCTTATCCTTGTTTATCTTATTGAGGTTTCTATGGACAACCGGCTTCATTTTGCGATACTAGGAGTAAAAAAAAGAGCTAGTTTAAAAAGTAATTCGTGAATACTTTCATGCATGTTTAAAGATCCGTTGGAACATCTTTATAAAGATATATTATGTCTTATAATATACATTATTATGGATAAAGAAATAATTTGTAAGTGCTCACCTGGAAGTGTAAGTAAGTTTGACATTGCTACAGAACTGATATGAGCGTTCTAGAGTCTGATCCATGTTTTCACAAAAACTTTGAAGAGATACACAACAATTCAATGATAATTCAGAATCTTCGAATTGGATATAAAATCTGAGGTAGATGAATGATTTTCCACCATTCACAACCCTATCACCTCCCTTTATGTGTGGTCCAAGGTGAACAAATCGTATTAAAGGCCACATGATCATATAGCATGAAATTTACACTACAAGAATTAACCGATATTTTTTAGTAGAGCAGTCACTTTTGTGCATCTTTACACAAGTGAAGGAGTCCTTTCACTCCTCCTGGAGTGCTTCCACGTCCTACCGGTGTCCATTCACGACGATTACGATTTATTTCGTAAATACGGCGAAACGGACTGAATCAACATAAATTCTTTAAATCACTGTACGTATTCTAAATTACACTCACACAATTAACAATGTAAATATCGGTATGGACAAAATGGCAATTTAAAATGTTTATGTCAAATTTGACAATTTTGCACCGATGTATCCGCAAACTACAATCCCTCGTAACCGGTTATACGAGAAGCGCATACTAACTAATATAATATCAATATGCCTTCTATTCCACAGTCTACTGTGAATATAATGGTTTTATGAATTTTTCACCGAATTCTAATAATAACTTTAGACTCCAGATTATTTCATATTTAATATTTAGAGTCTTATATTTTATTTATACGCACAACTGGCCATTAAGACCTATCTTAGGGCACTATAGGGCATTTTTATAAAACATAATCTTAAGATTAACTAATTACAATTATTTTAAACAAAACTCAAACTTAGTATAATATATGTTATAGTCAAAGCCCGAATTACAGGCACTCCTAGGTTTGACTAGCCAATCCTCAGATCTGACTGACGGTCTTAGGGAAAGTCCGAAATAAATTACAGTTTCGGCCTTTGACTAGTCAGGAGTCAGGAGTTGGTCAGGAAAAGGTCGAAATTTAATTTTATGAAATCGGGGTTTGACTAGTCAAACCCCGATCAGCTATTAAAATGTCGTAATTTGTTAGAGTAGATTTAATAAAACGTCATTTTTTAAATTTAATGTTTATTATTTTTATATTGTAGTAATTAAAATAAAAAATTAGTGTTTATTCTCACATTTCGAGGCATTATGGCATTTATAGCTACACAATACGTTAGACCTTTTACACTGACATAATTTTGAAGAGCATTTCTTATTCTTATTGCAGTAGCATTTTATAAAGCCTTGTCATCCAAATTTAGAATCTTTTAAACTAATTTCTCTTAGAGACAGCTTAACGTCTGGAACATCTTCGAAATTAAGAAAATTCTCTTTGCATTCTCTTATTTGATTTATTGAAAAAAGTGTGTTTATTGTTCCGTATTTCGTACCAACTCTATATAGACCGTCAATTGTTTTATCTTGTATGATACCCAAAATATTTCCATATTTCCAATAATTCTTCTTCTTTTAATGAAACTTTATTTGAGCTGTTAATATTGTGAGGTAGGAAATTTTGTGTTGTACGTTTCCTACTCTGAATCTATCAAAATGCGTCTAAAGCAGGCCGCGCACCGAATCGGCATCGAGCGATCGGCTCGGCTAAGAGCAATCGGCAGATTTTGCTATACATGGAAATAAATGAGCCACCGCGCACCGCTTACGAACGTTCGACTCGGAACGGTCAGATCGCTTCGGCTTCGGCGGAGAATGATAGCAAAGAATACTCCATCCAACAAGAATCGAAAGCACCTGTCGGCTCCTTTGATATTCAGGGGGGAGAAATATCGGTCGGAGAATGGTAGAATACTACTTCACACTACACTAAGAAAAGTAATGAGGAATTCGTTCAAAACCGTAGGAAATTTGAGTTACACTGAGAAACAACCCTAATAGCACACGACGTCCTTTGGACGTCCAAAATAGGTCCATTTTTGGTCCTTACGTCCATGGACTATAAACGGACGTCCTTTGGACGTCCCATTTTGGACGTCCTTCGGAAGGAATAAATATGGACGTCCTTTGGACGTTCGACGTTGGACGTCCTTCGGACGGAATAAATATGGACGTCCTTTGGACGTCCGACGTTGAACGTCCTTTGGACGTCCATACTGGACGAAATACGGACGTTTTATGAACGCGTATATATTATATTGGACACATTATACCAATTACGGGATCAAATAGCAAAATAATTCAATAAAATATTAACTTACGCGTTAACTTTACGTTAATGAAATACAGTCAAACCTGTCAGTAACGGCCACTAAAATGAAAGAACTATTGGCCGATATAGAAAGGTGGCCGTTATTGCCAGTTTTTGTAGTCTAGATATACAGTAAAACTTGTGTTACTGGCCACCTGATAAAATCGGCCACCTGTACTAACGGCCAGTTTAAATATTCCCCAAACCAATTATATCTAGACTACAAAAACTGGCAATACCGGTCACCTTTCTATATCGGCCAATAGCTTTTTAGTTTAAATCGAAAAGATTAAATCTTAATTCAAAATTGTATATACAATTATTACAATTATAAACAAACTATATAGGTACCTAGTTTAATATCCAAAAAATGTTTTTGATTTTATGTAATGTAATGAAAATCTTATTTGTAAATTATTGGTTACAATGTTTAACAATAGGAAATATTCAAGAATAAATAAAATAAAAGTTTAATCCTAACAACACAAAACATTCCAGGAATGTACGTACTACCGTTCTATTCCTTGAACATCTATCTGATTAAATTATGGGTGGAAAGTTACCACAAGATATTCTATGAACATAGTACAATGTCTTCCTGGAGGGGTAAAATTTTCCATTACAAGATTTTAAGAGAGGCCATTTATTGTACTGTTCAATTTGCGTTCATTTTCAAATTTGCCGCGCGAGTATCTATGTAGCGTCTCGTGGTCATTGGTCATCACATCACATTTCATTTTCATAACATAACCGATAACCTAGAAATTTAGTAAAAAAGTAAAAATTTTGATTGGAAAAAAATGCATCGATAAGGGGGTGTGGGAAATGGAAATTAGTGGCTTTTTTGCTGTACTGTCTGCTAGTTTTTGCTCTGGGCACTGGCTAGATCTCTTGTTTAAACAATTTTGTAAGTATTATAAAATCCGTTTTCAATTTTCTTTATTCTTTATGAAACGAATCATTTATACATGCATATTATTACCTGTAAATAGGTACCTATTTCTTTTGATTTTTAATTGTAAAGAATAGAAAAATTACCGTTCATTTTAATTTTTTTTAGAATCAGCTGAAAGTGGCCTACAAAAAAAAACCAAGAAGGAAATGTATAGCCTTGTGGCTATGAAAGGCAAAAGAGAGATATAAAAAGTGTATTGGCTAGTTGGAAGAAAGTCCACATTGTCCATGCATAATAAGTTATTACATTATCAACAAATATCAAGAAGATAGCAGGGTCACGAGCATCAACTTCATGAGTTCAAGAATATCGAGGAAATCCAGCTCCTCGATACTACTGGGCAAACTAGAAGATTGAAGAGGACAAATCCTTTTGAACTAGTTTGAGTGATAGGTGATAGTGAAAAACGGAGCATAGTGCTTGTGTGCTGTGCCTGTGTATGTTAGAATAGTGCACGATCTTGTTAGATTAGATAAGAGACGCTATGGGGTAAGCTCTTCATTTTAAGAAACAGTAGTAATTTAGGCTAAATTAAAATTGCTCATTGGTCAGTTATGACCAGATTGTTTTTTTATGTTTGGCAAAAAGGACTTAAGTCAGAATTGCACATTGATAATGTTTTGATGATTTCTGGACCAGAAAAAAACTGTTGTAGATGTAAACTGTATGTACAGTAGAATCTACTACAGTACTGTAGAAATCATCAAAACATTATCGATGTGCAATTCTGACTTAAGCCCTTTTTCCCAAACATCAGAGAATTGTAATGTACAATAATTCTCCTATCTGCTTTTTCATGAATTTTGTAGGAGACGAAAAACCATTTTTAGGATCATCTGCTTTCACATGTTTTGTAGTAAATAGATAGTTGAATTTACTACAAAACATGTCAAAAAATATATGAAAACAGGAGGTGACTATAAAAAAAGTTTTTAGTCTCTCTTACAAAACTCATGAAAAAACAAATCGGAGGTATGTCACATCAGTGACTAAGAATGTCTAAAAAATATACTTTGATGTCCCAAGAACCAAATATAACCTACAGTCCATCTAATTTACTTACTGTTGCACGTCATTATCTACGCCAGAGATCTAAGTTGACATAGTTGCCAAAGTATAAAAAGATCCTGAATCCATTTTAAATCAAATATGTCACATAATTATTGTAAACGTGGATTATACAACAAAACAAATTAATATTCAATGTAAATAAGTAAAAACTTAAGAAATAGAGAACAAGAATTAAGTTATAATCTTTTAAGATTTGCAGTGCAAGAGTTTTTGCACTGCATTGTTAATAATTAAAAAACGGCTCCGAACTCTTGGCAAAAAGCCGGTAGGTTTCTTTGTATAAGTATGTCTACAATAACAACTAAAAAAGTTGTCAGATACCTCGATTATTCCAAGTCGTTATAAAATTAGGTGAAATTTATATTTTTATAGTAGAGGATCTTTTTATAGTAAAGTAAATAATAAAAACAGTAAATATAATAAATAAAACAGATACTTATAGTAAAGAATATAAACAAATATGAAGTGTCATCACCGTAACTGTCAAATAAATGTTACCAATTTATTCTAAAATGTCACCTTCGTTCGATTACAGTTACAGTGTGATCCGAACAAATCTGCTTCATAAAAACGCTTTATAATCCATTTATACAAATTAAATGAAACATATTATTGTGTATTTCTTTAGGTTAACATTAATAGAAATCTTCAAATATTATTTCTACGCGTATATAATAAAATATGTCTAGTGGCTGTAATTCCAGTGTACTCGGCAAAGTGATTCTAAAAAAGAACACGCCTACCGCCTAAATATTTCGTGTTGGTATCATGCAACCTCACAGGCTACGACGCGGATGACGCGCAACAGTTAGTAAATTAGACGAAGTATGTAGATATATACAGGGTGTAACAAAAATACAGGTCATAAATTTAATCACATATTCTGGGACCAAAAATAGTTTGATTGGACCTAACTTACCTTAGTACAAATGTGCACACAAGAAAAGTTACAGCCCTTTGAAGTTATATATATATATATATATATATATAATAGAACCAAGGGTCTTAGAGGCCCATGGCTTGAAAAGTTTGTTTTTTTTTCTTCATTTTCACGTTTCTTTATGTACTGAGATCTTCTCTGGCTTGATATGTGATTTTTCTCCATTCCTTCCTGTTATTCATTTTTCTTTTCTGACCCTGTAGCACCATTCTTTCCAAATCTTTTTCGACCTCTTGCTTCCATCTATTTTTCGGCCTTCCTCTTCTCTTTCTTGAAGCTGTAGTGTAGTTTAGTACCATTTTTGGAGTCCTCGTGTTTGGCATCCTTTCAATGTGACCTCGCCATCTAAGTCTCTGTGCCTTTATCATTCATTTGAAGTTACAAGATGAAGTGATTTTTTCCAATATATCGAAAACTATTAGAGATTTTTTATTGAAAATGGACATGTGGCATTATTATGGCAGCAGTATCTTACGAAAAAACTATAGTAAAATTTGGACACCCCATAAAAATTTTATGGGGGTTTTGTTCCTTTAAACCCCCCCAAACTTTTGTGCACGTTTCAATTTAATTATTATTGTAGTACCATTTAAACACAACGTTTTAAAAACTTTTTTGCCTCTTATTGCTTTTTCGAAAAGTCAATTTTTATCGAAATATTTTGAATATTTGTCAAATCCACCACATATTTGTATATGGTTAAGTACGATTATGGAGACTTGGTAATAATATGCAGACTTATTTATGCTTTACATTTTTAGGGATATTTTGAACCATATTAAAAAAGAAGCCAGATCTCGATAAAATGTGCCTTATCGAAAAAATACAAAGAGGCAAAAAAGTTTTAAAAACATTCTGTTTAACTAATGGTACCTCAGTAATAGTTTAA
This sequence comes from Diabrotica virgifera virgifera, assembly GCF_917563875.1. Classification (NCBI taxonomy): domain Eukaryota; kingdom Metazoa; phylum Arthropoda; class Insecta; order Coleoptera; family Chrysomelidae; genus Diabrotica; species Diabrotica virgifera. The sequence goes on from NC_065452.1 coordinate 83,772,457, forward strand.
TTGGAACGTACACAAACATTTGGGGGGTTTAAAGGAACAAAACCCCCATAAAATTTTTATGTAGACATGTTAAAAAAGAAGTCGCAACTCGATAAAAACTGCCTTATCTGAAAAATACTAAGAAACAAAAATATTGAATTTAACTAATGGTACCACAATAATAAAATTGAATTGGAACATACACAAAAGTTTGGGAGGATCTAAGGGATCAAAACCCCCATAAAATTTTTATGGGGTGCACAAATTTCACCATAATTTTTCTTTAAGATATTCCTGCCATAATACTGCCACATGTCCATTTTCAATAAAAAATCGCTAATAGTTTTCGATATAATCGAAAAAATCGATTTTCATTTTGTAATTTCAAAGGGCTGTAACTTTTTTTATGTGCATATTTGTACTAAGGTAAGTTAGGTTCATTCAAACTATTTTTGGTCCCAGAATATGTGATTTAATTTATGACGTGTATTTTTGTTACACCCTGTATATACAGCCGATTACGCACCACCTTAAAAATTGGGCATTTTTGATGTCTCGGATTTCCTAAACCTGTTGTTGCATCTAAGTGATTTTTTTATAATATTCTAGCCTAGGCCCTAGGCTATAGGTTAAGTACCTCCTTATGCTTGTCATGCACGGGGAGCTATACTGTAATATATATTATATCACATCGCACTCTATAGTAATGAGTGAGCCTGCACATATGGAACCATTTGTTTTCTGTCTGCAGGCTCACTCATTACTATAGAGAGCGATATGATATAATGTACATATATTACAGCATAGCTCCCTGTGCATGACAAGCTTAAGGAGGTAACCTATTCGCGGTGTGCAAGTACTTGGAAGGGAAACGAGAAACGACCGTGCGCGAGTCGCGGAGAAATATTGCAACTATCTTAAATAATTCATATTGTCAATTGAAATTGTCAAATTGACGTATATTTAATACCTTCTGTCATTGAAGCAGAAAAATTATATATTGCTCCACAATACTGATATGATATGCAATTATTATATAAAGGTAAATTTAATTAATTGTATTTTGCTTGCAGTACTGCATTTTAATAACTAATTTTATTTACTACATACAATTGTTTATGTTTGCATAACATAACCTGCATCTTATTTTTTCTTCTTATTATTTTTTTGGACTATGGCCTTGACAATTATCCAGCAACCAGGACTAATATAATTGGCCAATATAATTAAAAGTGCGAATAAAAGTACAGAGCGTAGAAATAGAGGTCGCTTTGCCGAACTTGCACGGTCCCAATAGCCTAGGCTATATTATAAAAAAATCACTTAGATGAAACAACAGGTTTAGGAAATACGAGACATAAAAAATACCCCATATTTAAGGTGGTGCGTTAATTTCTTGGAGAAGTGTATTGTAATTTAATGTAAATAATGTAATATCCAATAATTGTAATTTAATATAAGATGTAATATAAGTTCCTTAAAAAATATATTTTTTATTTCCCACGACATTAGATGGATGTTCGGCAGCAAGACATTGGACCAAACTGGGACGTCCTATGAAGGCCCAATTGACGTCCACCGAACGTCCCTTCAGATGTTAAGTGGACCTCCATTGGGCGTTTGGTAACGTGGCATTTGGACCAAAATTGGACGTCCTGTTAAGGTCCAATTCACGTCCCCTAGAACGTCCGGTTAAGGTCCAATTTACTTCCGATTAAGGTCCAATTTACGTCCGATTAAGGTCCCATTTACGTCCGATTAAGGTCCAATTTACGTCCTATTAAGGTCCAATTTACGTCCGATTAAGGTCCAATTTACGTCCGATTAAGGTCCAATTTACGTCCGATTAAGGTCCAATTTACGTCCGATTAAGGTCCCATTTACGTCCGATTAAGGTCCAATTTACGTCCTATTAAAGTCCAATTTACGTCCGGTTAAGGTCCAATTTACGCCCGATTAAGGTCCCATTTACGTCCCATTAAGGTCCAATTTAGGTCCTATTAAGGTCCAATTTACGTCCGATTAAGGTCCAATTTACGTCCGATTAAGGTCCAATTTATGTCCGATTAAGGTCCAATTTACGTCCGATTAAGTTCCAATTTATGTCCGATTAAGGTCCAATTTACGTCCGATTAAGGTCCAATTTACGTCCCCTAGAACGTCCGATCAAGGTCCAAATTACGTCCGATTAAGGTCCAATATACGTCCCCTCGGACCTTAGATGGACGTCCAATGGACGTTCGGTATCGCGACATTTGGACCAAAATAGGATGTATAAAGGACGTTCCTCGGACGAAAACGGACGTCCAATGGATGTCCCTAAAGTCCGTGAAGGACGTCCAATGGACGTCCATTGGACGTCCTTGTGCTATTAGGGAAAGTATTAATTAAAACTATAGTGTTTTTAAGTTGATCTATTTAATATGAATTGTATTTTTTTCTGTAAAATTTAATATAACGCATATATCAATTTTGTACCGATAAGTAAAAAGGTCTTAAATTAAAAATATCGATTTTGACTAAGTTTTGTATCAAGGCGCAAAATGTCGCCTGTCAAAACTTTCAATGTGTTTTAAATGTATTTATTTTTTTTTCGAATCCTCAGAAAACCAATAAATATTTTTGAAAAAATTTAATCAAAGATTACATTATTACTGATGGCCGAAAGTCCCTAAAAACTTCTGTTTTTATCAGTTACAGGGGTGAAAATAAAAGAGAAAATTTATTATGATTTTTAATTGCAAATACAGTAGGAATAATGAAAGATTACTCTTGAATCAACATCTAAAACACGCTGTATTTTCCTGTAACCGTGCCACAAAAAAAAATTGGCCAGAGCAAGAACATGTAATAATTATATAAACTACTGTTCTTTTAATAATGGTACTGGTTCATTACTTTCTGGAACATAGAAAATATTTGTTTAATAAGATCGCTCATGGGTAATCTTTCTAATTTCCGAATGTATTTTATTCAAAAGGAACTTTTTATTTATTCTAAGGGACTTTCGGTCCTCGGTAATAACGTGATCTTTCATTCTGCGTTTAAATTTTTTAAAAATCCTTAGAGTTTTCTCATGATTCGAAAAAATAATACATTTAAAATTTTGACAGACGACATTTTGCGTATTTCCCATTAAAAAAGCGATTTTTAGTGCTTAGTTGAATTTATAATAGTTTCAAAATAAACATGAACATTTCTATCGAGCATTATTTTTTATCGATTTATGTAACGTACTAAAAATTTCAACGAAGCATCCATCGCGTTATATCAGTTTTTTAGAGTACAAAACTTAGTCAAAATCGATATTTTTGACCAAGACCTTTTTACTTTTCAGTACAGAATTATACTTTCGGAATTTCTATTAAGTTCTCCTAGTTTGATGACTTTTCTGTTTCCTTTTGAGGAATTTCTTTGAATGTGAATATCTATTGACCTCTAATACCACGATATTTTCACTGCACGAGGAAACTCCAAATTTTCCGTTTAACCTGCATTAGCTCTAATTGTTACCACCTCATACATGTCTTGCACCATTCTCACATATTCAGTCTGCACTCCTTTCCTACTTATAGGGCAGTCAATGAAAGCAAGAACAGGTTATTACCTCCGAATTATATCCTACTGCATGGATTTTAATGAAATTTCAGGAATAGCCTGAAAATATCTCCTTATTTAAAGTCTACCCTATGCCGATGTGTGTTTTTGTCTTTCCCACCGGGGACGGTTCCCACCCCTTTTTGGGGGTGGAAAATTTTTTGGTTAAATAACTACGGAAGTTGCTAGAAAACCCAATTCTAAGCAAAAACTGATCTAGAATTTTTTTTCGAAAACTCAATACTTTTTGAGTTATTCGTGGTTGAAAATTGGCCATTTTCATTGAAATATAACACCTTTTTGAACGGTTTTTTGCGAATACCTTAAAAACAGTGCATCTAACTAAAAAAATTATATAAAACATTTTTGTAGCTCGTAAAATAACAAAGAAATTCGTTCCTTCTTCAATCTTCTAGTTATAACACAAAAAGAGATATGGTAGGTAAAATGAGTTTGTTTTTTTGGTGCATGCTCAAAGCAGTGTATTCAACTTGAAATAACAAAGAAACGGTCGATTTTATGTATATAATGCTACCAACACCTTTTATTGTGCTTGAAAAGTTCTTTGAAATAAGCAATATTAAATGTCGATTACATTCAAACTAAGCGAGATATGCTGCAAAAAATTGATGACTAACGAATTGTAAGAAAAAAATTGAAAAGTATATTTAACCCCTCACCCACAAGAATTTAAATTCATCGTTTTCCTTCTACAATACATTGTACTACAGTGTCATTTTTATGTTCAAAAAGTTGAGCGGGTTTAAAATGAATGGTTTTTGAAAAAAAAAATAAATCAAAGTATAGAGCACATATTTAAATTTTCTTAAAAATCTTTTTCTCCATATAACTTGAAAATGATAAGAGATACTTTTATAAAAAATAAAATAAAAATGTTTATCTAGAAGAAACCTTCATTTTTGTATGGCATCTCTTATCATTTTCGAGTTACATGGAGAAAAAGGAAGATTTTTAAGAAAATTTAAAAATGCGCTCAATAATTTGATCTTATTTGTTTCAAAAACCATTCATTTTAAACCCGCCCAACTTTTTGAACATAAAAAACACTATAGTTAAATGTATTGTGAAAGGAAAACTATGCATTTAAATTCTTGTGGATGAGGGGTTAAATATACTTCTCATTTTTTTCTTAGATACGTTAGTCATCAAATTTTTTACAGTTTAACTAGCATAGTTTGTATGTAATCGACATTTAATATTGCTTATTTTAAAGGTCTTTTCAAGCACAATAAAAGTTATTGGAAGCATTATACACCTAAAATCGACCGTTTCTCTGTTATTTCAAGTTAAATACACTGATTTGAGCATGCACCAAGAAAACAAGTTTTTTTCACTTACCATATCTCTTTTTGTGTTATAACTAGAAGATTCATAAAGGAAAGAATCTCTTTGTTATTTTATGAGCTACAAAAATGTTTTATATAATTTTTTTTAGTTAGATGCATAGTTTTTATGGTATTCGCAAAAGACCGTTTGAAAAGGTGTTATGTTTCAATGAAAATGGTCAATTTTTAACCAGGAATAACTCAAAAAGTATTGAGTTTTCGAAAAAAAATTATAGAAAATTTTTTGCATAAATTCAAAATGACTTAGTTCTAGCCCCTACACTTTCGTGTAGGTTTTGTTAGAACTCATCATAAATGTACAATAATGAAAACAAGTTATTTTGAATTGGGTGCTATAAAAAAATAAGACAAATGGTCTGAACAAAATATAGCAAATGTTTACTGGAAATGACTACAATTGCAAACGAAATGAAACACTAAATAGTTTAATATGTTTTTATTTTTTATTAAATATCTGGGAAATCAAAGGAGGGGACGTCCTTATTGGTAAAATGGCGAAGGTAAAACCCCTCTAAACCTCGCCGAAGACGTAGTACATCCAGATAAAAATACAACTCTGATATAAAAGTCTATAAATAACATGACTTTAAAATTCAGAAATAGCCTAAGTATGCATACATATTACTAATATTGCTAATCAAGTAAAATCTAGAATAATGTTAAATTAACTAACGTTCTTGTAAAGCCTATACAACTATAATAAAAATTCAATACAGATACAGAAGACAAAATACTTGTGAGCTAAAAAAATGTTCAAATTTAATGATTACTCAATTTCTTTCTTTATTTGAAAATACTCCTGCTTTTCCATTTTTCGCTTCTTTGTAATTTTCTGAAATTTTTCCATAATTCCTTGAAACTCACTCGTAAATTTGATAAAATCTTGGTCGTCTAATTCGTCCACCGCATTAATGATGTTTTCACTTTGAAGACTTCGTTTGGTGTTTTCCTGAATCAAATTATCTTTTCTACCTTCCCTCTGACAAACTCATTACTTTCCTCCTCATGCCTTGATTTGATAATTGAAGTTTCTCCAAACACCTTGCAGCATCATCTAAAACAGAATTAGTACCCACATGCTACTCATACATTCTTACCAAGTGCACATGCTTACACAAGGTATTCCTCACCAAATATTCATCACAACTGCACTGGTAACGGAGAATACAAATTTTACAAACTCTACAAAACAATGTCTAACACTCACTTTCACATACTTTTCTTAAACCTACATTATATAATTCATTCGGATCCACAAAGGATTTTACCTGAAACTGCCCATATACCTTCACATTCTTCTTAATCAGTTCTTCCATTTTGTATTTCATCGATTCTTACCGTTGCAAGAGTTGAAGAATTCCTTTATAGGATAATGCTACTCATTTAGCTACGTTAAATGGACCACATTTAAGCTGAAACATAAAACCAGAAAAGGGAAAATTTTAGATACAATATGTAAAAAACAAAACGGCACAAAACAAGAATTGGAAGGAACGGTTTAAAAAAATGTGTGAAAAATTTCTTAATAAATTGTAAAATCTCAAGCACCGTTGCAGAAAAAAGTAACAAAGTCCAGAAGATATTCAAAGGAATACAAATAATTCGCTCTCACATTATACTTTTTTGAAACCAAAGTTTAAAACTTTTTGAAAAAAATTATTTATTTTCCAGCTAAACGTTGTTTGAAAAAAAAATGACTGGAACAATTATTATTTGTAAACCTGGATTAATCCAGACCTCTGTATTTAATGCTATCCAGTTAAAAGGTAAGACTATGTCAGAATAATTGGATAAAAATTGTGTTATATGCATTGATAAAGCTGCGCTCAAGTCAAATCTTTATTTTCATTAGGGTCATGATGAAACTGTAAAAACTGTGTGAAAATGATTCCAAGACATAGGGGGAAAGAAAAAAATAAATGAATGAAAGTAAAGATGATTCAGATTTGATTACAGAACATATTACAAAACAGAACAGAACAAATTTGATTCAGAAAAAAATAAGTCTTTAGTTGCATAAAACGTTGCCATTATTATGGCAAGAGGATTGTTTCAGAATTGAAAACAGCCAATTGCTTATTTTTTTAAATACAATCTTTGACGCCAACAACTTCACCAAATTATCAGAATCTGGGTTACATGTTGAAGGTCTTCTAACTGATTGATGATCAAATTTTATAAAGCTTTCCAGACCGTTAAATGTCAATGCTCAAGCTTATTTACTTTTTTTGATACTCCACATTTACAAAAAACAACTAGAAATATGAAAATGATAATAAATAAATGATAATATGAACACCTCCTACTTTTTGGAGGTTTACTTTTTAATAATGCTTGAGCTTTTACTATTTGTGCTAAAGGCTTGTTTAATAGTTTGTCACACATTTGATTAAATTTATTTAAATAAATGTTATCATTTTCCTTCTTCTTCTTGGGGGATTTGCATTTCCTAATATTTTTTTGTAAAGTTTTTATTTTTATTCGTAATTTTACTTTCCTTGGTGAGCTACTAGATAATTTGGGGGGAGTTTGAGTTGAAACTGTGTGTGCTGGAGTATGGGGTCTGGTAGATACTTCGGTATTGACATCAACATCTGAAATAATAAAGTATATTTAATAACCAAATAAAGCTTGTCACACACAGGGTATGCATATATATAATATACTACATATATTATACATATATTATAGATTTATTCTCGCAGCATCCCCTGAATGTATCCTGAACTTACCCAGGATATGTTCGGGAATGTTGCACGAATACATATATAATATAGTTTAGCTCCCCGTGCGTGACAGGCTTAACACACACATTCAAAGCAGATATAGGTGTTCCATTTTATCTTTGCACAAATGTCATGATTCGTTTGCACATAAGTTAAACCAAAACATTAAGTGAAATGTATGTAGATATGTAATATCATTGATATGTACTGTCAATATAATAATTAAAGGGTTAGGTGAACAACTGGTCAAAGACTACTTTTGTCGAAATTAAGTTTATGACATTGTTTGCCTTCAAAAATACCTTCGCACAGTTTGGAGCATAAAATGTACATGTAGTGTGTAAGAAATTCAATGTTAAACAACATGAACGGTTATTGACAAAATGAATGAACAAATGCACTGATATCAATGTCACTAAAAATGATAAACGTCAAAATTCATAGTAAACAAGGTATCAAAGACAAGGTATGCCATATTGTTTATCTTTGTTTAACTTATTGTGGTTTCTATCGACAAGCAGTTTAATTTTGCTACACTAGTTTCTGTGAGTAAAATGGTGACCTAGTATAATAAGTAATTAGTGAATAATTTCATGCATGTGCAAAGATATAATTGAAGAACTATATGTTAAAGATACTATTGTTTGTTTTTTAACGAAGATGAGTGAATCAAGTTTACCGCCCCGTAATGCTTGTTTCTAATTGGTCCAACCGCAGGCGACTTTACTCCACTGTTATTAAATTTTGACACTAATGACATTTATGAAAATTTGTTACTTATGTCATTTTATAGGTTAATTAAATATATCAGCGATTTTTTGTGTTTTCTGCATTATGCCTTTAATTTTTAGATTTTTAGTCTACTTTTATATAAAAACAGTTGTTTTTAGAACTCTTTAGCGATGTGTTAGTATAACATAATATGTATGGATTATCATCGAAAGCCGATATGATCAACGAAAAAAAAAAAGATGAAATTGGTGACTTTCCAGTAACTTTCTTGGGTGTGAATCTGTCTTTTTAGTTTACTCCTCTTGGTTAAAAAATCAACTATAGTAGAAGGAAACTAATATATCTTTAAAAGCATAGGAAGAACACGCATCTCCTGGCTGAGGAACCTTAGAGAATGGTTTAACTGTAGTTCATTACAACTGTTCAGAGCAGCAGTCAACAAAGTGACCACAGCCATTATGATATCCAACCTCCGATAGGAGATGAAACTTTAAGAAGAAGAATATGTTAAGGCTTATTAGTGATTTGTTGAACACGTAATAGAGTTGTAGGAGCAATAAATAAAATTACCTGTTACCAGAGATTCTTCCATCAAAGTATCAGGTATACTATGCATACTATGACTGGCATCAGTTTTGTTGGCAACTGGCTGCATAATATCTATTTCAGTTTTATCTAAAACCACAACATATGTATTACTCAATATGTAACCATAAGATACGTTCTTATAAAATACAAGTTGCAAAATGGTGTCTAAAGGTTGATAAAAGATTATTAAATTTCAAAATTCTAGATCCTGTTTATGTTATGATGAAAAACAACAAACAACTTATACAGTGATGAGTGTGCTAATACCCGGCAGAATAACGCAAAAGATGGAAAACATAATATGTACATTGCGAAGTAAATAGAGATGAAATTAGTACAGGTGGAAATTATCAGTATAAACTTATAAATTAACATTACATTACATAGTTTCCCACCTTTAGTAGTCTGTGAGGGGAGTATTTTATAAAATTCTCCTGTCATAGTGACAGTAGTCATATGCCTTCTATATGGCTAAAGCTGGGAAACTATGTAATGTAATGTTAATTTATACATTTATATTGATAATTTCCACCTCTCTTTACTTCACAATGTATTATGTTTTCCATCTCTTGCATTATTCTGCAGGTTATTAGATCACTTATCACTGTACATATGTATAAGCAGTACATATACAAGCAGATACAGTCAGAAAAGTTAAAAAATACCCATGAACGAACATATAAAACACACTGTATTTTACTGTCACCGTGTCACAAAGAAAATTGTCCAGTGAAAGTACATGTAACAATAATTATTACAAGTACTTGCGCTGGTCAATTTTTTTTGTGACACAGTGACAGGAAAATACAGCGTGTTTTATATGACCGTTCATGGGTATTTTTTCATTTTTTCTACTGTACGTATTTTTATATGACTTTTATGAGGCACTATAATTATTGTGAATAAATAAGCTGTACCTACCTTCAATCTGTGTTTCAAGTCTTATGATCTTTCTTAAGGGTTCATCTGCAGATTGTACATCTTGGTTGTATGGGAATATCGTAGGATGAGCTTGTATAAATAAATTTTTTCTTACGTTTCCCCCCTTCGATATGAAATGTGGTTGAAAATGTTTCTCACACATTCTATAATTTTTGTGCAATTCATTGACATCCTTTGAAAGTAAATCTTCCCTAATTGCAGCTTTTAGCCATAATATTCAGCTCTATAAAAAAATGTATTGAATTAAAATATTAATGTTCAGATAACTTTTGTAGCGCGTTTTAATATCAAATTTGATTTGTTTACCTGCTACGATCTCGTGGTATTGAAAAAAGACTTATTTGTTCCCCAGATCTAGTCTGGCATCCACGAACCACAGAAGAAATTCCACCTTTGCGTGCAGCCATCACAATTATAGTTTATTTTAATAATTTTTAATATTAATATACTTTTTTCAACAATTATAAAATATTATGAAAACGCCAAACAGGAAAATTTACACAAACAAATTGTCACTTGTCACAAACACATGTACATAGATAAACAGCTGTTACCTTGAATGCGAGCAACGATCAAACATCAAACATGGCGCATGGTCATGCGCAAAGAAATTTGGAGCCCGAAATATTCCAAGCTTTCGCTTCTTGTTGGATGGAGTATTCTTTGGTAGTATTTTATGCATTGCAAGGAGCACATGTATAATTTTTAAGAAACGCACTATATGGCTGACGAACTTCTGATAGAAAGTGTGCGGGAATATGTAATATTATAATATGATCCCCAAAATAGATATTATCATGACACCAATAGAAAACAAAACGCTTGGGGTGAGATAACGAAAAAAAAAAACAGGACTGTCCGGTAAATAATAATATTTATTTCACCACATAAATTAATTAATATTAGAATGAAAAATCTGAAATAATATCTGCTCGGGTCGAAATTTTGTTTTTAATAAAAAAAAAGTAATTTTTTAATTAATTAATTATAGTGAGAACATTAGATCGGGCACCCCTTGTTTTTTGTAATTGTAAACATGCTAAATTATATATCCAATAATTTTATCCCATAAACAACAGCTATGTGAAGTTCGACTTTATATCGTTTAGACTAATTTATCTTTGATGAAAATTGGGATACTTACTTTAGAGTGACCGCTAGCCTTTCTTCAGGAGATATTGATTTTCGATAATTTGTAGCCTGCTTTTTAAGGGGTAATAGCTCAACGAGTTCATAAAATTTGGCACTAGACATTCGAAAATATTTAAAAGACTTTTAGTCATCTCCTAGTAGGTCGGGAAACAAATGGTAAAACTCTCCATAAGTTTCTCGCTTTAAATTAATATTGTGAATCCAATATCTTGGTTTTCGTTTGTGTAATTCATCGCACGCTAAGGCACTCATAACATCTCAGAATCTGATGAACTAAAACCCATTTTTAAAAAGACTGAAGTCTATACCACACTGTCGCCGTGCGAAACTGCCGATGCCGAGGCCGCCGAGATGACCGAGCCAGCGCGCTGGTACAGTCCGCCGATCGTAGCGTTCCGAGCCGATCGCTCTATGTCGATTCAGTGTGCTGCCTGCTTAAGTTGAGCGAACGGAGTTTGATAAATATAGCAGGATTTAATATAAACTTAGCTTGGATCCCAGGCCATACTGGCGTAAAGGGGAATACAGAGGCTGATGAATTGGCAAATATAGGCAAGACTTTAAATGTTCCTGCAGACATTAAAATAGATAAATTTGACTTTTTGCCTTTTATTAAACAAAAAATTGTAAATGAGTTTAAAGTTGAATGGACAAACCAGTTTAAAACTAAAGGGAAATGGTATCAACAATGCCAAATTGATTTTTCTATAAACCCTTGGTTCCACAAATTTACATTTGTGGATCGAAGGCACTTGACATCAATTATTAGAATGCGAACGGGCCATTGCCACACACCAGATCATTTGTTTAAAATCAATTATAGTGATACTCCTTTTTGTTAATGTGGACAAATAGGAAGTATAACTCATATGTTACTTGAATGCCCAATTAACAACACAAATCAATTTGACCTGTATCAGGAACTTGTTAATATAGGAAGTCCAACCCCCATTTCAATACAAAATCTCCTGCATAATATTAATGACCAAACCTTAAAAAAGATCAATCAATTTTTAACAATATTTCAAATTAAAATATAATATAGTTTTTTGAAAATCATATCACAATGAATTTAAAGAAGGGAATATGGAAAAATTCAGATCCTTTGAAAAGAGGATACCCTTCCAATTACAGTCTAAATACGAGGGCCGGACAAGTACCTAAGAGGTGGAGGCCATGACACTAAAAGAAGAAGAAGAGTTTGATTATTATTTACACGTCATTTGGTTTGACTAAGTGTTTGAATTTTATTTTAGCACAAACAGATAGAATGAGAATGTCATCGTGAAAGAAGATATTGCAATCGGAGAAAAAACTAATGATCACCATAATACTAACGAAGCCCCTGGACCGTCGTCACTAGGAGAGGAATAAAATAATGGTCAAATAATTCAGATTAAAAAAAACAATATATCCTGTATAAATAAAAGGTATATATAAAAAACCCTCAAAAGGGCCACATCAAATTCACATAACTAGTTTTCGACTGGTTTACCAGTCATCATCAGTGCTTACGTGCAATGTACATGCTTAACCACCAAGATAGTATTACACAAAAATATGTGGGTCAAAACCCAGTAAAAGTAGTCCGTCAAGGAAACATTGGTATAAAATTGGCTAACGACTTATGTAATACCATTAATCTTTGTGACTTATACCAGGTTAATACGATATCTAACCGGCGAAATATTTTTCTTGATTTAATTTTTTCTAGCATTTCTGATATATATTTGTTTCTGTACCTCTGGATCCGTTGTTTGAGGAGGGATTTCATCATACACCTGTCAATTTTGACGTAATTGTTGATTTAAATGAATCTGTTCTTAATTATGAAGAATACTTTTTGACTTTAAAATGGGGATTATGTTGCTTTAAATTATTATTTAGCAGAAGTTGACTGGAATTTATTATTTCTTAACAGAAGCATTAATGACATGGTTAAAGATTTTTATGATATTTTATTTTATTTAATCGAGTTGTTTATACCACAAAAAAAATTTAAAACATCCATTTATCCCAAATGGTTTACATCAGAGTTAAAACATTTAATATATGAGAAGAAAAAAGCACATAAAAAATTTAAGCTGACTGGCGATGATGAGAGCTATCTTCTTTTTTCCGGTCTCAGGGAACAGTGTAAAGAGCTTAGCAAGTATTTACAAAGGCGTTATGTAATAGAAATTGAGGCTAACATTTTTCAAAATTCTAGTTCTTTCTGGAAATACATCAATAATAAACGCAACTCTCATGTTCTACCATCGAGTATGTGCTATGGTAATGAAACTAGTGAAAATGGTTTAGATATTGTTAATTTATTTGCTGGGTTCTTTTCGACTGTCTAATACAAAGAAAAAATAAATCAGGTTCCTGATTTTAAGTACGAAAATAATGTTGATGTTAATACTTATTTAATTAGTGTTAAGGATATTATTGATAAGATACAGAATAATCCGTGGAAACAGACAGCGGGTCCGGATGGCATACCAATGTATTTTATTAAAAAATGTTTATTCACTCTTGCAAAACCTATTCAGTTATTATTCAATATGTCATTAACTTCTTCTACATTTCCTGATTTTTGGAAAGTAAGTTTTTTAAGGCCCATTTTTAAATCTGGTAAAAATAATAATGTTGAAAATTACAGGGCGGTTTGTTTGCAGTCTGAACTACCAAAGTTGCTTGATTTTTTTGTTAACCCGCGAGTAGTCGCGCGGTGAGATAGAATCTCAATTTTTATCCTTTTTCGCGATAACTTGATGAAAATTTTTGCAATTTTGAAAAAATTTCGTAAGTGCCTCGAGGAAGTGTGTAGTAATGCGTAGGATTTTTTTACTTCTTCTTCTTCTCTTTGTGGAATTTATGGCTTTGAGGAGAGCCAATTAGCTTTAACCCGCGAGTAGTCGCGCCGTTAGATAGAATCTCACATTTCATCTTTTTTCGTAATACAGTAAAACCTGTCAGTGACGTCCACTAAAAATGAAAGAACTATTGGCCGATATAGAAAGGTGGCCGCTATTGCGAGGTTTTGTAGTCTACATATAATTGGTTTGGGAAATTTTTAAACTGGCCGTTAGGACAGGTGGCCGATGTTGACAGGTGACCCTTAACACAGGTTTTACCGTACAGTAAAATTTGTCAGTAACGGCCACTAAAAATGAAAGAACTATTGGCCGATATAGAAAGGTGGACAGTATTGCCAGTTTTTGTAGTATACATATAATTGGTTTGGGAAATTTTTAAACTGGCCGTTAGGACAGGTGGTCGATGTTGGCAGGTGGCCGTTAACACAGGTTTTCTTAATAAAATTGTTAGAAATATATATTTTCAATATAAAAAGTAGATAAAAATAGTACAAAATAAAAATTTGTTTTAAATTCGTATTTTGAGATAGAATCTCACACGCGACTATCGACAGAAGTGAGCGCGACTACTCCCGGGTTAATCAGATGTTAACCTACGACTGTAAAAATTTGATTGTCGGTCAACAACATGGTTTCAGTCAGAAAAAGTTACTTGTACAGATCTTATTTTGTATTCAAACTTTATCGTTGATTCTTTGGAATCGGGTAACCAAGTTGACTCCATATATGCTGATTTTGCCAAAGCATTTGACAGGGTGAATAATGATATATTAATTGCTAAACTTCGTGGTTATGGAATTGGAGATGATTTATTGGGTTGGATCAGGAGTTATTTAACAGATCGTTCACAAATAGTGAAATATGGTGATTTTGTTTCTGAAGCCATTAGTGTTACCTCGGGTGTTCCTCAAGGTTCTCACTTAGGCCCACTTCTATTTAATCTTTTTGTGAATGATATATCATCAGTAACTAATAATAGTGAATTTCTGTTGTTTGCTGATGACATAAAAATCTTTAAAGCGATTAAAACTACCTCGGATATGGATGCTCTTCAGTCTGACATAAATAATTTTTCTCGTTGGTGTGACATCAATGCCTTGTATTTGAATCTTAAAGAGTGTTACAAAATTACATTTTCTAGAAATACTAAACATCAGTTAGATAGAACATATATACTTAAGGGCGTATCAGTTACGGAAGTTAATCGAATTAGAGACCTCGGAATTACATTTGATCAGAGACTAATGTTTGATAGGCATATTAATGATATTACGTCGCGGGCTTATAGGATACTCGGCTTTGTTCAGAGGAACTCGCAGGAATTTTCAATATTTACTTTTAAAATTTTGTATTGTTCTCTAGTTCGGTCCATTTTGGAATATTGTAATATTATTTGGTATCCTCATTATAATATGTACATTGATCAGTTAGAACGAGTTCAGAATAAATTCCTAAGAATTTGCAGGTATAAAATGGGTTTTAATAGAACTAACTGTGATTATAATTATATTCTTTGTCAACTTAATATGAAAACTTTGGAAAATAGAGAATCTGCGTGTAAATTGCGTTTTTTGCATAAAATTCTTAATGGTTTTGTTGATTGTCCGGAACTGCTAGAATTAATTGTTTTTAATGTAAATTCTAGAAGAACACGTTCTTCTGACCTATTTAGAATAAAGTTTCATCACACTAATTATGGTAAAAATGAGACAATTACAAGGATGATGAAAACTGCCAATCATTTGCAAGATAGTGTTGATTTGTTTAATCCATCTGTATCCGCATTCAATAATACTTTAAAGAAATTGAGACATTGATGTTAATAATACCTACTTTTGAAATATGTAATGTATGACTACAGTTTATTTGTTAATTATATGTATATATTATAATTTTTTGTAAGGAAAAAGGGTTCGCCCGTTAAATAAATAAATAAATAAATAAATAAATAAATAAATAAATAAATAAATAAATAAATAAATAAATAAATAAAATGCTACCTTAAGCCTGGATGTTTAAAATATTATCTAATTTGCCCTAGGTAACATCTGAGAGCTAGGTATGACTTGTTCACATGTTGGAAGTGAGAAGGCAAGTGACGGCACTTCCAACAT
Organism: Diabrotica virgifera virgifera; assembly: GCF_917563875.1. Lineage (NCBI taxonomy): Eukaryota > Metazoa > Arthropoda > Insecta > Coleoptera > Chrysomelidae > Diabrotica > Diabrotica virgifera. The sequence continues at coordinate 83,788,515 of NC_065452.1, forward strand.
GTGAACAAGTCATACCTAGCTCTCAGATGTTACCTAGGGCAAATTAGATAATATTTTAGACATCCAGGCTTAAGGTAGCATTTTATACCAATGTTTCCTTGACGGACTACTTTTACTGGGCTTTGACCCACATATTTTTGTGTAATACTATCTTGGTGGTTAAGCATATTCATTGCACGTAAGCACTGATGATGACTGGTAAAACAGTCGAAAACTAGTTATGTGAATTTGATGTGGCCCTTTTGAGGGTTTTTTATACCTCTTATACAGGATTTATTGTTTTTTGTATCACATGGTATACAGCCAACTACAGGAAAACTTTTTCCTCGTGGAATTCAGATTACTTCTTCAGATGTGGTTTTTTGTATTTGCCAAAAAGAGAGCTCTGACCCACATACGTTCATAATTTGTAATCAGGTGGTACATGTTGTGTGCGCTGACAGCACACTTGGTGCATACTATGAAGGTTTCGAAAGAAAAGTTACATGCATGCGTTGTGCACAGACAGAAAAGATTAAAATAAATAAAGAAAAGGCGATTTAAGGTCTTTATGCCCAGGTTAATGCTATGAAACAATTAAGTGAAAAACACACTTTTTTCAAGAAATCAAATATGTATAAGAGAATGCAAAGAGAATTTTCTTAATTTCGAAGATGTTCCAGACGTTAAGCTGTCTCTAAGAGAAATTAGTACAAAATATTCTAAATTTGGAGGACAAGGCTTTATAAAATGCTATTGCAATAAGAAATGCTCTTCAAAATTATGTAAGTGTAAAAGGTCTAACTTATTGTGCAACTCTAAACGCCATAATGCCTCAACATGTCAGAATAAACACTATTTTTTTTATTTTAATTACGACAATATAAAAATAATAACATTAAAATTAAAAAATGACGTTTTATTAAACCTAATTTAACAAATTACGACATTTTAATAGCTGATCGGTGTTTGACTGGTCAAACCCCGATTTCATAAAATTAAATTTCGACCTTTGCCTGACCAACTTAGTCTCTCCTAGGTTTGACTAATCAAAGGCCGAAATTCTAATTTATTTCGGGCTTTGACTAAGACCGTCAGTCAGACCTGAGGATTGCCTAGTCAAACCTAGGAGTGCCTGAAATTCGGGCTTTGACTATAACATATACAAAATTCTTAACTACTCTGAAGGACCTGATGAACAATATTTCTGCATTCACTTCCGATTTGTGTTTTTCTTTTCCAGTCCTTCACCTTCACGTGTTTAAGGTCTTCCTCCACTTTATTAATCCACCTCGTTGTGGGTCTACCTCTTCTTTTGGGACTGATTAGTTTTCTAGTCATAACTAGTTTAGACATTCTGTTCACTTCTATTCTGTTTACATGTCCCAACCATCTAATTCTTGGTAATTTGACGAACCTTGTGATGGTAGGTTCTTTGTACAAAACCATTAATTTCTTGTTGGTTCTTCTCTCGCACCCGTCTTCTGCCTTCTGTCCTCCGAATACAGGTCTTAATATTCTCCTTTCCAGAGTATCCTCTTCCTTCTTATTTAATGTCCATGCCTCGCAGGCATATTTTACTGTGGGTCTAATTACTGTTTTATATATTCGGAGTTTGCCTTGTCTAAAAACGTATTTTGATTTAATTGATTGGCGAACGAAACGACAGAGGGGATCGCCTAATAGAATTTTGCCAGGAGCATAATGTTATAGCCGCAAATACATTCTTTAAATTACCTAAGCGACGCCTTTATACATGGAAATCGCCAGCTGACAAAGACCACAAAATCGTCAGAAATCAAATTGACTACATCCTAATAAAGCACAGTTATCGAAACTCAATTCAGGCAGTAAAGGCATATCCAGGAGCAGACGTATCTTCTGATCATAGTCTTCTTATTGCTAGGTTTCAACTTCAACCAAAAAAGACGCAAAAAAGCTGCAACCACAATAAAGGTAATATACAGAAACTAAAGTCAGAAGAAACAAAAGAAAATCTGAAACACGAAATCAACACAAATCTAGACAGAAACCCAGGAAATAATTGCAACGTAGAACAGCAGTGGCAATTCTTCAAAACCTCTATATTAGAGCCAAGTAAGAAAGTACTTAGTACAACAAAATGTAAGAAAGAAGAATGGATGACGGAAGAAATTCTAGAGTTGATGAATGAAAGAAGAAGAAACAAAACCATTAATTAGACCCGCTATAAACAGCTTCAAAACCAAATAAGAAGAAAAATTAGGGAGGCTAAAGAAACCTACTTCTCTGAAAAATGTAAAGATATAGAAGAACTGCAAAACACATATGACAACTTCAACCTACATAAAAAAGTCAAAGAACTAGCCGGAATAGGAAATCGAAGAACCTCAAATATATTGCTCGACAAAAATGGAAATATTATAATGGAGACAGAAAGAAAAATACGACGATGGAAAGAGTACGCCGAGGAACTATTTCATGACCAGAGAGAAGCTAGTACATCCGTAGATAGCCAAACGGGAGATGTAGGCCCATAGATAACCAAATCAGAGGTTAGTCAGGCAATAAACTCTATGAAAACCAATAAATCTGCTGGTCCAGATGAATTACCTAGCGAGCTGATAAAGTTGGTTAACGAGAAAAACCTGGACATAATAGTAGAACTATTCTGTTTAACGCTATCTATACTACAGGAATCATCCCTAGAGAAATGTTGACATCAGCATTTGTGTGTTTGCCAAAGAAAGTGAATGCCAAAGAATGCAGCGACTACCGAACCATAAGCTTAATGTCACATACCTTGAAAATTTTATTGAAAATTATCCACGCCAGAATACACTCTAACCTGGAGCTGGATATTAGTGATACTCAATATGGGTTCCGCAATGGCATGGGTACCAGAGAGGCATTATTCTCCTTCAACGTGCTGACACAGAGATGTTTGGATGTTAACCATCCCCTTTACGTCTGTTTTATAGACTACAATAAAGCGTTTGTAAAATATAATCGACTCATGGAAATCCTAAAAAATAAAAACCTAGATAAAAGAGATTTAAGAAGAATTTGACAGACCTAAACCTAAACCTAAAATAAAGAATTTGACAGACTGCCTGTAGAGTCAACGGAGACAGTAGCAGCAATGGTCACCAAAATAACAAACGAGGAAGTGGCTCAAGCGCTTCAAAAAATAAAGAAAGGACCAGATGATATTCCTGGGGAAGTATGGAGATCATTGGGAGAGACAGGAACAAGGTGGCTAGCAGGTCTATTTAATAGAATTATGGAAGTTGGACAAATGCCAGACGAATGGAGAAGCAGTATACTGGTACCTGTTTACAAAAACAAGGGAGATATACAACAATGTACAAACTACAGGGCTATAAAACTGCTTAGCCACACCATTAAAATATGGGAAAGAGTAATTGATAGACGGATACGTGAAGAGACCGAAACATCCGAGAATCAATTTGGCTTTATGCAGGGCAGATCAACAACAGATGCAATTTTCATTATAAGGCAGTTGATGGAAAAATACAGGAGTAAAGAAACAAACGCTCATATGGTATTCATTGATCTTGAGAAAGCATATGATAGAGTTCCTCGAGAGATTTTGTGGTTGGCACTCAATAAGAAAGGAGTCCCTGGTGAATATGTAAAAATTGTGAGGGATATGTATAAGGGAGTAACGACTAGTGTTAGGACAGGTGTGGGAGAGACTAATAAATTTCATGTGAATGTAGTACTTAGTCCGTATTTGTTCTCATTAGTTTTGGACCAGATAACAGCGAAACTACAGGGTAACATTCCATGGTGCTTAATGTATGCTGATGATGTCGTGTTAGTAGGAAATAGTGAAAGAGACTTAAAACAAAAACTGGAACAGTGAAGGCAAGCTCTGGAGGAAAAAGGTTTAAAACTGAGTAGGACAAAAACAGAGTATTTGGAATGTTCATTTAAAGATGGAGTTCTTGTATCTTTTGATGGTGAACTGATAGTAAAAAGCAATACTTTTAAGTACCTGGGATCGGTATTACAGAGTAATGGAGAAATATATGGAGATGCATGCAGTAGAATTAGGGCTGGATGGATGAAGTGGAAAGAAGCGAGTGGTGTGTTGTGTGATAGAAAAATACCAATGAAGCTGAAGGGAAAATTCTATAAAACAGCCATAAGACCGGCTATGATGTACGGAACTGAATGTTGGGCAGTGAAAAAAAAGAGGAACAACGAATGCATGTGGCAGAAATGAGAATGCTTGGATGGATGAGTGGAGTGACAAAGAAGGATAAAATTAGAAATGAGTATATTAGGGGAAGTCTATGTGTGGCACCAATTGATGCCAAAATGGGAGAGCATAGGTTAAGATGATTTGGTCATGTTCAACGTCGAGACGTTAATCACCCAATACGAAGAATAGCTGAAGTGCAGTTTCCTGGAAGGTGTAGGAGAGGAAGACCAAAGAAGACCTGGGGGAGACGATAAGGCAGGACATGTTGGTAAAAGGGATTAACATTGATATGACCCAAGATAGAATTGTGTGGAGAAATGCAATTAGGGAAGCCGACCCCGCATAGGGATAAGGCAAAGAGAATGATGATGATGAAAGAGATTTAAGACTAATAACACACCTCTATTACAATCAGCGAGCAATAGTAAGAACTGAAAAGGAAACATCTGAAGAAATGGAAATAAAGAGAGGAGTCAGGCAAGGCTGCATACTATCACCTCTACTATTTAACGCTTATTCTGAACAGGTAATGCGAGAAAATCTGGAAGATGAAACAGTCGGCATAAGAGTAAATGGAGTCTTAATTAATAACATCAGATATGCAGATGATACAGTAATAATAGCCGATAGTTTACAAGACCTGCAAAGACTCATGAGAAAAATAGTAAGGTGTAGTAGGGAGTACGGACTCTCTCTCAATATCAAAAGACGAAGTTTATGAAAATTAGTTTAACAACCATTATACTAATGAAATCTTGATAGTAGAGGACCAGCATATCGAAAGAGTAAAAAAGTACACTTGCCTAGGAACACTTATAATAGAAAATAATGACTACACTACAGAAAAAGGAGTCAGAATCGAAAAAGCGTGTTCTAATTTTATAAAAATGAAAAAGGTCCTATGTAGGAAATATTAAACATTAGCTCTTAAAGTACGCCTAACAAAATGTTACGCCTACAGTGTACTATATTATGGAGTGGAATCATGGACGTTAAATGTAGAGACAATGAGACGACTTAACGCCTTTGAAATGTGGACCTATAGAAGAATTATGAGGGTTTCCTGGGTAGATAGAGTTACGAACAATGAAATACTGAGAAGAATAGGTAAAGAGAAAGAAGTTGAACTTACAATTAAAGAAAGAAAGCTACAGTATCTAGGGCATGTGATGCGGGGTGAGAAGTATGGCATCCTACGACTCATAATGCAAGAAAAGATAAATGCAAACGAAGCATCGGAAGAAGACGAATTTCATGGCTGAAGAACCTGAGAGAATGGTTTTGATGTAGCTCAAAACAACTATTTAGAGCTACCGCCTCAAAAATTAAAATAGCTATGATGATTGCCAACCTCCGTAGCGGAGATGACACCTGAAGAAGAAGAAGAATATTCGGAGTTTGCCTTGCCTAGAAACGTACTTTGAGTTCAATAGGGCTCTTAAACTACCTAACTTTTTATTCCTTTTTGCTATTCTGGCATCGAGCTCCCATTTTTCTTTTCCATTTTCATCGAATACTACACCCAGGTATTCAAAATTGTTCAGTCTTTTAAAACTATAGCTTTACCACTTACATACCTCACACTAAAGTCTTCTTTGTTTCTTCTGTCCCTCCCATGATCATACATTTGGTTTTATCTTCATTTAGCTCCAATCCAAATTTCTGAGTTTGCTTCAATAATTTTCTTCACGACGGTTCTTAATTCTATCGCGGTTCTTGCTGGGATCGTTAGATCATCAGCAAATGCTAAAACACTGGTGCTCATTTTTCATGATTGTTTCTTCCACCTTCATGCTTCTTCTTCTTCTACGGCACTACAGCCCAAATTGAGCCTTAGCCTCCTTTATTTTTTGCCTCCACCCTTGCTTGTCTGTGGCTGCTCTTCTCCATACACGGACTCCTAAAAGGGCTTGTGCGTCGCTGTTTACTGTGTCTTCCCAGCGCTTTCTTGGCTTTCCAACCGGTATCTTTCCCTGCATTCTAGCATTTAGTGCTCTTTTTGGAAGCCTATCCTCTCCCATTCTTATCACATGTCCGGCCCATGGCAATCTTTGTATTCTAATGAAGTCTGACAGGGGTGCTTCTTTATAAAGTTGATAAAGTTCGTTGTTGTATCGACTTCTGAAGATTCCGTTTTCCCTCACAGGTCCTAGTATTCTACTCAGTACTTTCCTTTCGAATGTGTCGAGTTTGTTTTTGGATTTTTCTTTCAGGACACAGGCTTCACTGCCATAGCATGTTATTGGTCGAATTAAAGTTTTATAGATTATAGATTCTCAACCTTCATGCTGCATTTTCCAATTACGGCTTTTAACACTAAGTTGAATAATGTGGTGGATAAAGGATCTCCCTGTCTCAAGTCTTTTGAAATCGTAAATTGATCTGAAATGTGACCGTGCCAAGCAATTTCAGAAGTAGAGTTATTTAGTGTCATTTTTACTAGCCTGTAAAAATGGTGTAAATTTGCCTGTAAAAAAGGCTGTAGTGTAAATTGAGTATCATAACAATCATGATAATAGACGAACACGAAATTCGAACTACCTGGTATAATTATACAGTACGTAAATCGTACAGCTGGACATAGGCAATGTACATTAAGTTGAGTGTGGCAACTGCGCTAATCTGTGTTAGTTGAAGCTTGTGTTCGAGTTCGAGTTTCTGGTGCAATAGAGTTGTTACAACGAATAGAATAAGTGAATTTGTAAGCAAGAATGTCCATAAATAACTCAAAAACAAAGATTATGATTAATGAGTTAATAATTTTACTTTAATTTTTAAAATATTTTTTATTTAAAACTAATTACAAAATTAAACAGACACAGTTTTCTCATTCCCTCAGGCCAAAAATATTCAGCTACTATATTGTCATGTTTTGACGTTTATTTGTGTCAGTCGAAATGAATATAAACGAAGATTGTGACTTCACGAACGGCGGTCTTTGCGTGTCGTAAGGGGTCAAAGTCAAAAGTGTCCTCAAGTGGCTACCTTAGTATTTTGAGGATACTTTGACCTGTGACCTCTAATCGGTCACAATCCTTTGAGAACAGTAAATTTCTCCTTTACAAACATATCTAGCCGTTTTCACACCACTTGAGGTAAGCTAGCCAGTGCGTTGATCTTTTCTATTGTGGAAAGATCGTCCCCAATAGGCCTACAGGAAACCACGCCTATTGTTTTTAAACTCTATGTAGAATTATGAAAAAGACGCTATTACGTGTGAATCGAGGGAGGTAATTCTGCTACGTAAATCTACGTAAATAATTTAAAGTTATTAAAATGCAGTTAAAGCCTTTCAAAAATTTTATTGTGTACTATGCCCAACGAAAAACGAAAAATTATTATTCAAACTAGTTAAACACAAATAAGTAATTAATTTAAAGTAATTGAAAATCCAACAATACATTATACGGTACAAAATAATAAGTAAACTAAATGAAAGGTTCAAATAGACCACCTTGCTTTGCAAGAAAATAACCTAGTCTATCATAAAATGCTTGCCTCACGTTTTCAAGCTATTGTGGCGTAATCGTAGCACAAATCGTAGCCGTTTCTTATTTTATTTTCCAGATCCTCTAGACTATGTGCCCTCTCGAGATCGTTGCCATAGATGGTGGATTTAATATGTCCCCAGAAAAAGAAATCCATGGGAGCCAAATCGGGACATCTTGCAGGCCATTTAATTTGGTTGCTTGTTCCGCATTATTATGCGATTTTGAAAAATTGTGCTTAAATAATTTTTCACGATACGCGCATTATGAACGGAACAGCCATCCTGTTGGTACCAGACATCTTCTAAACGTACATCTGGGAGATTCTGAATTGCTGGAATAGTGCTACCTTGTAAAAGAGCCAGATATTTAGCTGAATTCAGTACTCCCTCGATGAAAAATGGACCTATTACATGGTCACCCAAAATGCCGGTCCACACATTAAGTTTTTGAGGGCGTTGAGTCCAATGTACAATGCTTCTATGTTCATTTTCCTGAGACCAATACCACGTTCTGGAAGGATTGTGATGACCCCGTACAGAAAATGACGATTCATCGGTGAAAAGAATGTTTTTTACAAAATCATCATTTTCGTGAGATGCATCCATTGCAGCTTGACAAAACTCCATTCTACGATAATGATCTCCGGGAAATAACTCCTAGGTTCTCGAGTATTTGAAACTCTTAAAGCCATATTTTTTTAGAACTTTATGAACTGTGGTATGCGAAACCTCCAACTCCTTGGCGACACTTCTGGTGGTTCTGCAGTTATCTACCTCAATTGTAGAACAAATATCTTCATCCCTTCTTTCGATTTCCTGCTGCCTTTCCGGGGACATCTCTTTTCTTTTGTGACATTTTGTACAATCTTTTAAGAAATATTGTATTTCAAAACTATTTATAACATTTGCAATTGTTTGTCTACAAGGTATGGGTCTAGTTTCGAAAGTATTAGCAAATAGATCTACACATTCTGCCAACGAATTACCTTGTTAATACCATTTAATTATTTGCATATTTTCTGGAGAAGTACATTTTAAACAATACTCTTCGCTTCGGGGTTCAGATGACAAACCAATAATACTTGACGTTTAACGAATTTTGAAGTTAATGCTAACATCCAGGATAAACAATTACTGACAATTTGTATTTGTAGCTCAGTTGCCACAATTATCTCAATATAATACAATCTATGGATTTATGTATCTAAATATATACGATGTATGTTTCCTATGTCCAGCTGAACAATTTACGTACTGTATAAATGAACTGTATAATGATGATAGACCCGAAGAACTGGAAACTTTAGATGAAGGTGAAGGACCAGAAATACTAAAATCAGAAATACTACATGCTATAAAATTGGCAAAAAACAAGAAAGCCGTTGGTCCTGACAACAGACCTACAGAAGTTTTAAAGCTAATAAATGAGGAAAACATTGGAATACTAGTTAAACTTTTCAATGATGTTTATTCGACTGGTGATATCCCTGAAGATTGATTAAAGTCCGAATTCATAACCCTACCAAAAAAACAACGTCCGAAAAACTGTAGCGATTATAGAATGATACGCCTTATGAGCCACACTTTGAAAATCTTTCTACGTATCATCCACAGTAGAATCAGAGATAAATGTGAAGAAGACCAGGATGAAACACAATTTGGCTTCAGAAATGGACTGAGAACCCGGGACGCACTCTTTGCACTAAATGTATTATTGCAGAAATGCCGAGATCAAAGGATAGACGTCTTTGCTGTATTTATTGACTATGAGACGGCCTTTGATCGAGTACAACATCACAAATTTATTAAAATATTAAAGGATAAAGAGTTGATATTCAAGATGTACGAATCATAGAAAAATTATACTGGCGTCAAACAGCGACAGCTTGCATAAATGGAAAACCAACAGAAATATGCAAAATACAAAGAGGTGTCAGGCAGGGTTGTATACTGTCCCCATTGTTATTCAATTTATATTCTCATAGAATATTTAAGGAAGCGCTGCATAATTTGGAATGGGGTGTGAAAGTTAATGGAATTCTGATAAATACAATCAGATATGCAGACGATACAGTTATTTTAAGTCTTGATATGAATGTATTACAACACCTTTTAAATGCCATTGACACAGTGGGAAGAGAGTTTGGCCTAAATTGATTCAAAAACAAAATACATGGTATTTAGCCGTTTGGCCCATCAAGATTCACGGTTATATGTTGATGGTCATATAATTCAAAGAGTACCCAGTTTTAAATATCTTGGTTGCCATATTACTGAACAACTAGATCCAGATAAAGAGATAAAATGTATAATCGAGATAGCTCGTACGACATTTTTAAAAATGAGGTCATTCTTCTGTAATGATAACTTACAACTTCAACTTCGAAAGCGCATGATTAAATGTTACATTTGGTCAGTCCTCTTGTATGGTGTCGAAGCATGGACATTAAAAATATCCACTATTAATTGTTTGGAGGCCTTTGAAATGTGGCTGCACAGAGGTACGCTGAAAATACCATGGAAGGCTATGATGACAAATGTGGTAGTCCTTAAGAGAGCAAATGCTGCCCGCAAGCTGTTTGATAACATCAAATATAGAAAGATGGCCTATTTTTGACACGTAGTAAGGGGAGACCGGTATAATATTCTTCAACTTATTATAATGGGTAAAATCGAAGGACGCAGAGGAATTGGTAAAAACCAGGCCTCTTGGTTGAAGAATATCCGAGAGTGGACAGGAATAGAGAAAGCACAACAACTATTTAGAATAGCTGGAGACAGATACAGTTTCGCCATGTAAATCGCCAACGTCAAGGGGACTTGATAGGGCACGTTAAGAAGAAGAACAATCACTCTTGCCAGTTCCATGGCTAGATAAAGGAGGAGGGTCTAGCGAGAGTCCTATATAAAAATATATTGGTAGAAAACCTTATCAAAAGCCTCGGATAAGGAATTAAACTTTAAGATGGACTACAGAAAAGGATTACGAATTATGGAGTGTGGAATGGACAGGGTCTCTCAAAGCAAATAGATGAAGTGATAAGTGAAATAGATAGGTTAAATATTTTGTATTTCGATAACGATTTTCAAAAAGTGGAAGTCGAAACGTCAATAAATTTAATTTCCAACTTAAATTGTGGCTTATTTCCCAAGTTAAATATTGACCTTGCAATATTAAAAGAAATCAAGAAAAAAGGTATAAGATGAGAACGTTGAGGAACATATATTATGATCATAATGTTGTATGAACCCTACTAACATAATAATAGTAGGGTTAAAAAAAATACACACATAACAAGAAGTACTTATTCTGTGTATCTTATAGATTTTATACTGTCGTTCTGTCAGATCCGTGTCATTCCACAACATCGTCTCTACAGAAACATGTTCTTTCTTTTTACGCATTTTATAATATAATATCTCGAATATCAAACTTACAACACTCCGTAAGATCTTCAGTTTTAGGGCATTACATCAGGACTTAGAATACTATTCTTATTGTATTTTTTATTTTGTATAAGCTTTGTCCACAAATTAAAAAAATTTTTTGGCAATAAAGCATTACTACTACTACTACTACTACTATTCATAAAAGAGGTAGGACATTATGCGACCAAACATAGAAAAAGATGCATCAATCATCACAACGAGCTGATTTCGGCGATTTCCAATCGTCCACTAATAGTTCGAAGAGTCAAGAGACAGTGGTCAAAAGACTTGGTGCATGAGGTGAACCGACACTGGCCGACAACACCTACAAAGACATTACATAGTTCATCAGTTTTACTTAATATTCCTTTGTACAGAGTAGATTGTAGGTAAATATACAAGTTTCAAATAAAAAATGTCTATTAAAATGTAATCACATATTTACACAATAAAAATTTGCCGATATTTGTAATAGCAACCGTTGCACTGAAAAATCTCCCGTCCGACGACACACCACACCAGCGAGCAACCAGCGAGCGACGTTTTTTAATTCAATCAACAGGGTTGATGCAACGAGTTGAACCACAGTATTCCATTTCATATCCAATTCGGAAAATAATTTCAATTTTAAAAAGGACCACGTATTGCAGACAACAGCAATCTGGATTGAATCGTTTCAATTTCCAGGGGTATTACTTTTAAATTCAGACTAATTGACAATGATACTCCGTACAACTAGGGGAATAGATTGGAAATGAATCTCTATTTACTTTAGTTTACCGCGAAACGGGTAGTTATTTTCATATATTGTTGGATATGAGATACGAATTTGATCATATATTCAATAATATCAATATAATATTTAAATATATTAGCATTAAACAAAGATAAAAACAGAAAACCGATATGAAACCGAAACCAAAAAATTATCAATAAAAGACAAAAACACAATGATTAAGGACATATACAAAAACATTAAGGTCATAAGCTGTATAGACCGAAATTCAGTAGAATATAAGGGACTTAATAAGGCAATCAGAAAAAGAATAAGGCAAGACATCCGGGACAACGATATCTACCGAATAGATCGAATGAAAATATGAAAATCACAAGAGTATGAAAGTGTTCATGGACCGAGTAATGAGAGCCTGTAGACAATTTGAATTAAATTGAATACAAAGAAGACAAAAACGATGGTAATCACCAAGCACCAAAACAGAAGGGTGAATGTCAATGTCGACGGAACAGATCTGGGAAGAGTAACAGGAATAATGTATCTTGCAAGGAATCTTGATGAAACTTGAGACCACTCACTAGAGATAATAACACGTCTGGAAAAGGCACGCACAGTGTATCTCATTGAGAACTAGAGTACTTAAGTGCTATGTTTTATTCACCTTGCTCTATGGTGTTGAAGCCTGGACAACAGAAGGACTGGACAGAAGGACCACAAAAAATAATCCAAGCATTTGAATTTTGTTGTTACTGTAAAATGCTCAGAATATTCTACATGAGCCAGACGACAAATGCGGAAGTCTTGCGGAGAATAAACAAGGAAATAGAGCTTAAGCTTATAATGAAAGAACGGAAAACACAATATTTTGGTCACATCGTAAGAAATCAAAAGTATGAATTGCTCCATCTTATAATCGAAGGCAAAATAAATAGCAAAAGGGAACCAGGAAGAAGACGCAACTCTTGGCTTAAAAACCTACGGCAATGGACGAATATTATCTCCATAGGACTATTCAGGGCGGCTGCAAATAATATTAAATGGGCAAATGTAATGGCCAATAAGGCTCCGTAAGAAGAAGATGATGAAAGTGTTAAAAACTCTAAATAGCAAAGATCGACAACAAATACATCAGATAAAAGACAAAAACAGATTCACTATAAACGAGAAAAATCAGATAATAATTTCTGGTGAAGAATACTACACATAATTATTCTCGTCCAGCATAGCAAAACTCGAAAATCGCGATAAAGAATGAAGAATATTAAATTTAGGATCTGAAACATTACCAGAAATTATTACTAACGAGGAAGTCTTAAAACAGATTAAATATGGAAAAGCTTCTATAAAGCGTTATTACCACGGAATAACAAAAGAGAAGAATTATTTATATAATATTTATAAATAAAAATTATTGTTTTCAATTTAATTGTGGCTTATTTTCCATCTAAATAGTTAATCATAAAAATGCCACAAGGAAATAGCTTCAGAACAACATTTTAGAGAGAGTTAAAATCCTAATAAACAAGTGGCTCTTATTTATTCTGATTTAAGCGTGTTATTGAAATAAAAATAAATTTTTGTGCAATTCAAACTCCTTTGCAAAATGTCCAAGTACTTTTACTCTATAAGGAAAGAGACAAACAAAAACTCGAAAATTACAGACCAATAAGTTGTTCGGTTCCGAACGAGAGAGGCATTGTTTGGGATGAACGTACTGAATCAAACAACATCAGTTTTAGTGGACGGTTTGAAATCACAGGATGTTATTATTAAAAGAGGAGTGCGGCACGGATGCCTCTTGCCACCCCTGCTTTTCAACGTTTGCTCCGAAAGAATTTTCAGAGATGCACTTTCTAAAAAACAAGAAGGAATAATTGTGAACGGTGAAGACATCAATAATTTGCGATATGCGGACGACATAGTACTACACGAGAAGATCTGTAAACATTACTTGATAGTGTCTAGGGATTTTATACTTGATAGCAGCATTTTCAATCTAGCTGGATTTTTGCAAGATTGGCCTGAATCCAGCTGGATCCAGCGCGGATCCAGCAAAATGTGGAATCAAAATAAAAACATGATTTTAATGTTTTTTTTGTCTCTATGCTAAATTTATAAACAGAAACATGGATTATTTAGTTTTATGTAAGTGATACCTTAAAAATATAACCTACTTAGCACAGAACTGCACATATAGCCGGTTGCGGAGAAAGCCCTTCCGGCCTCTGTGCTGTTCGGTTTTAAGGTTATCAAATAGTCATAGACCATTGACAAACAACCGCTTTCACTCCTTCCGTCTCATAAACCGCCATTTTCTTTTCCAAAATCTTTTCGTAATTTTCTTGAGAATCAGTTTTTTGGCTATAAATGTTTTCTCTTTCTCGTTTCAATCCAATCTCAAGTTCTTGTTCCAAAGTAGAATTCATAGGCTCCGGATTAGTTGGCCCATCTTCTTCCATTATCTCTTGTACTGGTTCCACAGTTACTTGTTTGTTTATACGAATCAACAAATGTTTCATCGCTGATCGCATTGCATTCTTTTTCGGCATGGGGAAGTTACCAGGATTGTTTAGTCCTTCGTCATACTTTTTTTGATTTTGTAAATATACTAATGTACCTGTAATCTTATAGAGACGTCGTTCCGTGATTCTGTTGCGTAGTGCTTCCGATAGATCGGCATTAAGGCTAAAGTCCTGGCTATTTAGTTTGTCTAAGACAAATTTCATGGTTGTGTCGGCCGTTATCAAAGTGGACTCTATTCTGTAAAGAGCTTCTACAGCCGATTAAAAGTGGCGATTAACTCATTGATTATTGACCACTCGCCTGCAGAGAATTTTATCGCAGAATCAATGTATATCAACGCTTTATCGATGCAAACTTCTAAGCTATAGGAACTTTCCAGCATACTGAGCTACTGCCAGGGCGATAGAATGGCAACTTGCCAACTCACGGCTTTGAATAAAGAGGCTAATGAAGACATTAAGTAACTTATTTCGAATTTGACACGTTTGCGGATCCGCGCTGCTGGATTCTGGATCCAGCAATTGCAATCTCGAATAGTGTCGTTGAGAACTGTAAGGAAGCAGTTCTGGATCTGAACACACAGAAAACCAAAATAATAAGTAAACAACAGAATATAAAACCGTCTATATACGTTAATAATAATAAACTTGAGCAATTTGATAAAATTGTTTACCTTAGTTTTATTAATTTGACGTAAATAAATTTTATTAATATTCTTTTCTTTTGGTTTTAGGTTTAGTTCATTCAGCCATAAACGAAGTAAGTATTAAGTCTAGCTTTATTGTTTTTAATTTTTAGTGTAAGCTTATCTGCGCACGATCGACCAATTTGTTATGATTGTAACAACCATTTTTTTAAACGTAGTTTTTTAGAAGATTAATCATAATATGCATTTTGGGATTATGACACACTTTTCTCGCCCAGGGGCTGTTCTAAGATTTTTTTTTAACAATTACTGGGTAAACCACTGTAAGGCGTAGGTATATGTGTACAAACAAAAAGAAAGACATTTAAGGTTACAAGCCTAATCTAGTTATTCCACAACTTAATTTTAGAGTAACATAAAAGTCTCAAAGTCCATATTATGGCTTTCATTCACAACATGTGTAGCTAAAGAGCATCTATCTGGATATAATATACAATTAGTTTTATGAGAGGTAATACGATCTTTAACTAGTCCAGTGATTTGACCAATGTATTGTTTGTCACAATCAATACATGATACATATACTGCAAACTACATAAGACAATTAATAGCTCCTTTGGTGATCTATCTTTCATCCTTGAAAATAGGTTATTAATAGTTAACACTGGTCTACTAGATATTTTGATGTTTTTTTTACAATTTGTGTGAGTTTTGTCATAATCTCTCTAATGAGTGGCAAAGAGATGAAAGAAACTACTTCCGGAATGATAACATTATCATTGTTAACTGCATTATTATTATTTTTAAGAGGTGGAGTGACAGATGGACTGTTAAATAATATGTGCTTTAACATTGCAGGAGGGTAAGAATTGTCTAAAAACAGGTTATATAGTTTTTTAGATTAGTTTGGTGGAATGAGTGAAACATTTTTTCTTTTTTCATTATTAAGGAATTGTTGATGGGTCATTCCACCAAACTAATCTAAAAAAACTATATAATCTGTATTTAGACAATTCTTACCCTAATGCAATGTTAAAGCACATATTATTTAACACTCAGTGTGTAAATGTATGAAGACTAAATTGAAATTGCGTATATTAACAAAAACATTAAAAATGTAGTATTAAACATAAGCATTTTTTCT
The DNA here is from genome assembly GCF_917563875.1 of Diabrotica virgifera virgifera. NCBI lineage: Eukaryota > Metazoa > Arthropoda > Insecta > Coleoptera > Chrysomelidae > Diabrotica > Diabrotica virgifera. Next base: position 83,804,672 of record NC_065452.1, read on the forward strand.
TTTTTCAGTCTAACGAACGTACAGAACAATTCCCTTTTTTAAATATCCATTAGTAAACTAGAAATTGGGGTCCACTCCCATTAATGTGGAAAATATCAAACCTGCCACTCAATACTGAGTAAAAAGCAGTGTCGAATGTCATCGTAGAGGAGAAGAAATGTACCAGACCCTGCCAATAATGGGGTAGAAAGAGTCATGTATTCACCGTACAAAAAAGGCACTCCACTTATTCACCTAAATACACCTCATTAAGTTAATTTGGTTTGGTGCCTAAAAACAGAGAACAAGAATGTGTCAAAGCGGATTTTCCGTTTGTGCTGAGAAATACCATAAGGGCAGGATCCGTAGGGACATCTGATTGACAAGCTCGATTTAAGTAAGATAATGTCGTTTGTAATATGATTGTAATAGACGGAGTTTTATTATTTGGTGTATTTAGCGAATTACACTAATCACAAAAAGTATCGCATAATTTTTAAAACAGAAAAAAGTTTAAAAATAATTTTTAATTTTTAGCAGAATGTTATATTACTCGTCTCTCATCTTCTTTAGGTGTCTCCAAACCAATAACATTTCAAGTTGAAGCGTGTTTTTGCAGAAAAAAAGTAAACAAAACGTTGTTAAAACAGAGTATTTATTTTAAACATTTGTGTTCCAGAATTTGATGTGTGCACTGTCTGCTTGAGTTTTCAATGAGGAGGTGCGTTCTTACAAAAAATGAGTAATATAACGTCAGAACAAGTAGCCCAAATTGTAGATTTAATATTGGAGATGGACGATCGCATCACTATCTTGCTTATGTTATTGGAATCCACCAATCCAGCGTTTCAAGAGCTTTATGCCCGGCGCAAATTGAACCTAAGCCAGACACAACCTGCGCCGGCGGGACGGGTGACCCGTGCATTTATTTTTCTAGCGTGCCGCATATTGAACACAACCTTACCCAACCGTTGGCTATCGACGTGGCGAATCGAGACGAGCAAAATCAGTGCGGACATGTAACGGTTACTTTTGATACCGGTTCTCAGTGGTACTGAGTACAAATACTGATTACAAAATACTGATGTATCTGATTCTTGTACTGAATTGAGTAGACAACGCAAAATCGGTATTTCCGTACTTGTAACTAGTAACGTTTTAAAAATATCTTGCACGTCCCTAGTAGTCGTAGCGGTATGACTTTCTAAAACATCGAATTTGATCATAAGCGGGTGCATAAAAAGATATCTTACACTGAGTATTTTATTTATGCACATAATACCTACATATTTAAAATAATCTCTCCCCTACTGCTCGGATAACAATCAATTACAATTACTGCAGGATCGCAATCATTTACAATTACTGCAGGTCATAATAATTCATAATCCCTCCGCTACTGATCGGTCATAAAAAATAACACTATCTGCATATTTCGTTTTTAATTTTTAAGAATAAAAATGTAATATGTAATAAACGAAAATGTAATATGCCAACAAGTTGAATTTGAGGGTAATACGATATTTTTATCGATCACAGTTTTAAGTAACATGAATAATTTTTCACCTTATTTTTCTTTTAATGTGTTTTTGTAAAGGCATAACTTTGATTATTAATTTCGTATCGCCGCTTACTTAGTCTACCAAAAGTTATCAGAATAATGACAAAGACAGCCCACTTTTCACACGGGGTGTTGACTATGCTAATATTTTTATTTATCATAATAAATTGTACTTAGGTACCATCCGTATTCTTTTCAGATAAGTCCATCTCGCAAACAAAAACAAGTAAAAATAAACATCTGGCGGTGAGTCACGCATCCCATGGCCCAAGAAAACTGTACGCCGATGACAAACTTTCCCAAGCGAGACCTGCGAACGAATACACTGATAGTAGGATGCACAGAACTGTCTACGCAGTTAGCCGGTGCAGGTTGTGTCTCGCTTAGGTTCAATTTACGCCGGGCCTTAAGAAGGTATAAAGAAAGTGGAGGATACACAAGAAGACCAGTAGCAGGACTTCCCAGGTGCACGAACTTCGCAGATGAACGTTATTTATATCTGAAGACTTTGCGTACATATAACATGTTACAGCTAGACAACTGTGAAATGATTTTTCTACAGCCAGTGGCCCGTAATATTCGGTTCGTAAAGTGCCAATTCGGTTAGAAACAGATTAAGGAAATTTTGAATCAGAGCCAGAATGCCTGCTACCGTTCCAGTGTTAAGGAGAGCACATCGTATGGCATGTTTAAGTTTTGCACCAGAACATGTCGATTGGGATATTAAAGACTGGACTAATATTCTTTTTACTGATAAGTCAAGATTTGCACTTTGTGGATCCGACAGACACTTTGCACTGTCGGGTCCACAAAGTGCAAATCTTGACTCATCAATAAAAATAATATTAGCCCAGTTGTTAATAAACCTGGTGTCCTAATGTCCTGGTGCAAAACTTAAACATGCCATATGTACTCTCCTTAACACTGGAACAGTAGCAGGCATTTTGGCTCTGATTAAAAATTTCCTCAATCTGTTTCTAACCGAATTGGCACTTTACGAATCGAATATTACGGGCGACTGGCTGTGGAAAAATCACCTCACAGTTGTCTAGCTGTAACATGATATGTATGCAAAGTTTTCAGATATAAATATCGTTCATCTACATTCTGCTAAAAATTAAAAATTATTTTCATTCTGTTTCAAAAATTATGCGATACTTTTTGTCATTAGTTTATTTATATAAAATACATTACTATACTAAATTTAAAATCAAGATGCAGTAGAATTAGACAAACCAAGACACGTTAAATGCTACTAGGAGCACTCTCGAAGCATAATTTACAATGCATAAACTTTGGAAATCAGGATTTGGGATTTACAATGTATATACACTGTAAATTATGATTCGGGAGTGCTCCTGGTAGCATTTATCGTGTCTTGGTTTGTTTATTTTTACTGCATCTTGATTGTAAATTTAGCATACACATACTTGTAGATTTAAAAAAATACATTCATTACTACACATAGTTTCAAAAGTTATGAATCAGCTAAAATTATCCTCAATTTCATAGTTGATTTTTCATGAACCGATTAACGGATTCCGCTAATTTTTTTTATTATTTTAGATTTTTCTTTGGTATTTACAATGTTGAGCAAAGGTTTATTCAAACTTATTTTTTGTACTTATACAGGGGGGAAGAAAATTTTTTTTCCTATGTTAAGGTTGAGACACCCTGTAGGGAGGACGAGGTACAAGTGTAGGTATGCATCGAAATCGTATTATAGTCTTATGTTTTGTGAATATGTATTTTGTTTTTTGAATGTCCCTGATATCTTTTTTTTTAACCCCATCAACCCCTAGGGTGATTAGCGCGGTAGTTTATTTTATTTTGGAAATAGTTTTTAATACATGACATATTTACATAGAAATTTTTAAAAATACATGTTGTGGAATCTTACAGTTTGTTATAAAGTTTACAATTTTTAAAATAGTTTATTATTTTACTAATGTCTTCTGTTAAAGCTTCTTTCAGGTTGCGTTGTATTTTAGCTGTGGATCTTGCTGTTGAATACACTGGACAGTCTATCATTATATGTTGTACTGAAATGATTGGTATCTGGCAGTTATGGCACATCGGCTGAGGGACCTTCGGAATGATCTATCCATGTGTAAATTTTGTATGACCTAGCCGCAATCTGTTGAGGACTACTTGGTCATGTCTTTGAGCTGGGAGTGGTAGTAAAGCAGAAGCAACATCTGGTTTGATAATCTTTAGTTTTTGCTTTTGTTTGGCTCCATTTTTCCTGCCAGGTTTTGTGAAGGTGGGTTTTTATTAATTTTTTTGGTCTGAAAATGGTATGTTTTCCATCATAGGAATTGTTATGTTATTGATAGTTTCTGTTGCTGCTCGATCAGCCGCTTCATTGACCATTATCCCTACATGGGATTGCACCCATAAGAATTTGATGTTTTTGCCGCGTGTTTGAGCATTGTAAAGCATGCCTTTTATTTGTGTTAAATTGGCTTGAGTAGCATACATCTGTTTGATACTCTTTAAGGTACTCATTAGAAGGCTGATATGATAAGAAAATTTATATCTTTGGTGGTACGCAGGTTTAGTGCATTGCAGATTGTTTACAGTTCTCCAGTATAGGTATATGGTACACTCATTGGCTAAGCGGTTGACAGAAGTACTGTCTTCGAAAATAGCTGCAGCAGCTACCTACACCATTGCTGCTTTTGGAGGCTTCAGTAAAAATTAGTCTGAAATCAGGATATCTGGAGATGGTAGAATGAAATAGTTGTTTTATTTCAGAAGGGTTGTGTGAATGCTTGTGATAGCTGAGTAAGGTAAAATCTATTTTTTTACCTTACTCAGGTATTTGAACTTTCCAGGGAGGAGACTGGCATCTGTTTGTAGACGAGGCTCACAACTGATATAATGTATCATATTAAAATCGATTTATGCGTTCGTTGAAAGGTAAGTTTCTAGGGGTAGAACAGAGGTTTGTAGAGTTTTGCTTTACTTTCAAGAATAAACATAGTTCATTGAAATCAGGTTGTTAAGTAGCTTTTAAAAATATAAAAATATACAGGGTGTTACATTAAAAATAAAGCTCATGGATTATGCTAGGCTTGCGGAATCACGCTATATATTTAGATTTATGTTTAAACAGCAGACATTTATATATAAAAATCGACGGGTCTCAACGTTTTTTAAAATCCGTTAAAACAAGGACATAAATAATTTTATTCCATAAGTGCCTTCCACCCTGTAAGTACATGGTTAGTATAATTCTGATTCCTTTCATATTTAATGTAGATCAAGCTATCCCTCCAGAAATATTTGTTTCTACCTTTCTATTAACACAGTAATTTAGTATTTACCTGACTTGTCAAGAAATTTTTCTGATATGATTGACTGACAGAAACAAAATTACTTTATTTGCTTACGGGTTTGTGTTTGCTTTCCACAACTGAAAGAACACGCTTCTGTTTATTGAAATATTAGTTACTAATAAGTATATAACAATAAAAAAATAAACTATTACAGCTAACCAAATGATTTCATACTCAGTGAAAAACTGCAGGACCGGCTTTACATTTTGTTGGGCGTTATAAAACTTACCTAATCGATGTTCTTCTTATACCGGAAAGTGTCGAGGTGTCTTCTTTACTCGTTATTCTCTGCGAATTTACGCTCCTTTTTCTGTCCCTAGCTAATTCTTTGGCTTCCTACCACGATTTTTCTCTGTTCTTCAATATTTCCATAACACTTGTATTCCAGGTTTTCCTTGGGCGGCCTCTCCTGTTTTTCCCAATCGGCCTCTCTTCCCATGTCATTTTAACTTGTCTGTTGTCATTCATTCTAAATAAGTGTCCAGTCCATTTTAATTTCTTGCCATGAATTTTTTTCTTTAATTTTTTTACTTTTATTCTCTTCTAATATCTTCACTACGTCTTTTATCAGTTCTCCTAGCTCCCACGACTGTTCATAAATATCTCATTTCCGCCGCTTGCAATCTCTATTCTTGTTTGTCGCTCAATACCCAATTCTCTGCTCCATATGTAGTTATAGGTACGTAAATTGTTTTAAATATTACCATTTTGGTTTTTCTTGTTATTTATTCTTATTTAAAAAGTTTTAATACTGGGAATGATATGTTTTGTGGCTGCTGTTAATCTATTTCCAATTTCTTCTAGTCCAGGGCGGATCTGTTTTGAGATAAACGTTGAGAGGAGACTCTAATTTTTTTGCAGAAATTGCTTGGAATTAACCCATATAATAATAATTGAATTATCCTCCCACTCAAAAAGGTCCGGAACATTGTTTAAATAATCAAAATGTCAAAAAATGAAGGAAAAATTCGATTTTATTCTTGGTTTTTTTATTATAACTTTAAAAGTATCCACTTCCGAGAAAAGTTGCACTAAAATAAAAGTTGCATAATTAAATTTCCTACAATATAAGATTGGTTAAAAATTATTACCCTTGTTGCAAAGTAGCAATAACTGCGGAAAAATCATAAAAAAACAAGTATTGACATTTTACGTTTTTCAACAAATTCTGCTAAACTTAGGACCTTCATATTTCACCCAGAAAAACATCATGATATGATAAAACAATAGTATAAATAGTATAAATAATTAGTTAAGGTCGGTTCAATAGATTTTGCAAAATAAATTTTGCAATCCAGCTTTGGCAAAAAATATCATTTTTTCAAAATGTCGCAGGACTGGAAATAAAGCAGATAGCAAGTTAAAATTTTTTTCACAAATATAATAATACTGTACCTTTCATTTGCAATTTGCAACATTAAAATCGGTTAACTACCACGGCGGCAGGAATTTTTTAAATAAACATTAATTTTTGGTGCTACGCGCAGGACAGCGGTGTTCGATTCACATAAGTTGATTTCCACCAAAATTTCTTCCAATCTTTATCTAATATATTATTGTCTTACTCTATATTTTGTTGTATGTTCATATTTTAATTCCACAAAAATCAAACTAATTTGATTATTGTTTGTGAAAAATTGTTTAAACAATTGCATATGTTTAAAAATAAAACTTTTTTATTTTCTAGGTGAAAATATATGAACAAAAAGTTTTTTGCTAAAAAAGTGGTTTTTCAAAGGACAGAGTATGTGTTTTTATTTGCAATAAACAAATTTATTTATTTATTTCGAAATGTACTAAAAATTAAAATTTATCAATCATTATCAAAGGTCATTGGAATGTCCAATCAGAGCGAACGTATCCGCTGTCCTGCGCGTAGAATCAAAAATTAATAATTATTTAAAAAAATTTCTGACTGCTGTGGTAGATAACCGATTTTAATTTTGCAAATTGCAAAAGAAAGGAACAATATTCTTTTATGTGTAAAAAAAAATCAACTTGCTGTCTGCTTTATTTTCAGTGCTGCAACATTTTGAAAAAATGTTTTTTTTGCGAAAGCTGGATTGCAAAATTTATTTTGCAAAATCTATTAAACCGATCTTAATGAAGTTTACAGTATTGTTTTATCATATCATAGACTTTTTTTGGGTGAAATATGAAAGTGCCAAGTGTAGCATAACTGGTTGAAAAACGTAAAATGCGAATACTTGTTTTTTATGGTTTTTTCTAACGTATTGCTATTTTGCAACAAAGGTGACAATTTTTAAAATTTTCAGTTAATTCTGTATTGTAGGAAATTTAATTACGCAACTTTTATGTTTATTCAACTTTTCTAGAAAATGAATACTTTTAAAGTTATATTTAAAAAACCAAGAAAAAAATCGAATTTTTCCTTAATTTTTTGACATTTTGATTATTTAATCAATGTTCCGGACCTTTTTCAGTGGAAGGATAACTCAAATATTGAGTTATTTTCAAGCAATTTCTGCAAAAAAATATGAGTCACCTCTCAACATCCAAATGTACTAATATTTTTACAGACGCCCTGGTCTATTCATCTTGTGTCTCCTTCTTATTTAAAATTATTCCAAGGTATTTAAATGTCTCTACCTGTTCTATTTTGTTGTCCTGTCTCCAGATATTTATATTTTCTTCCAGAGCTTTTTCAGTCCTTGTCACAATAACAATATAATGTGCAAATACACAGGCTTCGATTTTTATTTGTTGCAAATTTCTGTATCCTATGGTATATTTTTTTGGTTTTGTCCAGCACTTTTTAATTACTTCGTCAATTACACAGATAAACAGTAGTGGGCTCAATATCCCTCCTTGTCGGAGTCCGTCGTTATTCGTAAATTTGCTGGAAATAAGATTGCCTATTCTTACCTGATTTATGGTGGTGCAATACAAACTTTGGATTGTGGTTATCAGTTCCATATCTATTCCCTTATTTGTCATGCTTTGTCATATTCCCTCTCTGCTCACCATGTCAAAAGCCTTTTTTATATCTAGGAATCCAAAATATACTGTTTCATCTTTTAGTATTGCTTTTACGTTTTAAAACTTACCTTACCATTTAATATTATTTACGTGGAGTGTATAATGAAAGACAAAAAAGAATGAGAGAAATATATACATTAGTTAAACGACCAAATAAAAGAATGGAATGGAACAGAAAATAATAAAATATATAACATGCATTTTACAAAAAAATCAGCAAAAGTGAGAAGTTTTTTGGCAAAAGAAACTTATGTAAATAGTAGGTTTTTCTTGTTCTAAATTTTTGTTTGTTTGTTTTTATTCCTTTTGGCGTTTGTTGAAAGAATCGCGAGGAAATGAAATATTTTCGTTCGTTAACCATTCTTCTATTTTATGGACTTTCCAGGAATTTGTTCCGAATGGTATGGGGCATTATACAAAACTATAACAGATGGTTCATATACACTTGGAAGTAGTTGTTCTTTCAACAATTTCACAAACCTCTCCGTTTTCATGTTATCGCGATACATGGCACACGTTGGCAGAGCCACGTTCATTGACTCGGATTATCGGAAACAACAGGCACCTGTTATTCCTTCATTTATTTCATAATGTTTTAGCATTGTTTAAAAAAAGACTAAAATACTATTTAAAAAATTCTTTTTTAAACAATGGTCTTAGTCTCCACTGTTCTTAAATAACATAACATCGTTCCGATTGTGACCGTATTGTGTGTAGTACAGTCGTATTTTAATTATAACGGAGTTTATCTGTAAGTATTTTATTAATTTTTACCATATTCTCCGGCTAACCCGGATTTTCGATAACTTGTATCGGCCGTGGCCCCGCTTAATCCGAGTTATCGAGGTTCCACTATATGTATCTTTCCCTCATTATCGTTGTATTTTATGGATTGTATACTCTCGTCCTGCCAAAGTAATGAAGCCGTGTTCTTTTTTTAATTATTATAGATTTTTGAAAACTCTTTCGCCACACAAAGCGTTTCTACTGTCTTCTATTTTGAACCTCTAAACCCAGTCTGTTTGAAAACTCTCCAAAGACATACCCAAGAAATTTCGAATCTATTTTAGTCTTTTAATTTTTTAACACCGTCTCTACCGGGTGGTGAATTGGAAAACGGCCAATGTAAAATTCTAAACTGTTGAATTCCTGCTTCCCTAATTATTCTACATCAAAAGACATGAGAAACTATTTGTAGAGGATTGAAACCTTTATTGAAAACAATTGTTAAAATTGTTCTACGAATTAAACACATTCCATAATTTTGTAAAATACAATAAATTTTATCTTAGTATTTACCAAATTTATGCCACACACAGTGCAATAATGTGTACTTATAAGGTTGCGTTCGATCACAATGAAATTATTACATTAACAATATTTTGAACTGTCAGTATTTTTATTTTATCATTTATTGTTTAAAAAACAATGAAGTTGAAAAGATGTCCTCAGTTAAGGAGAAAGTAGTAATAATAAAGATGTTTTATTCAGTCAATGGTTTGCGTACTGTCAGAAATAGTAACGTGTGGCCTTACTTTTACTCAATTACTAAATTACTTTTAAGAGGAAACAGTAGCGATCAACAGGTAGCGAAAACGCGTTCCAAGATTTCGGCTGTAATTTTAAAAATTTTTTCGAGATATTTGGCACACGTATTCGTAATATAATAAAGAATGGCGGTAGAGAGACCAATTTGAAAAATATATTAATATGTGGAAATTACGTTGTAATTAAATACAATATTAAAAAAAGAGCCTGTACCGCCATTAAGAAGAACAATAAAATACACTTTCTTCAAATAAACTTTCTTATCCGATGCCTAGATTTTGTGTCATTTTGGAACTACTAATGAAATAAAAACTTTTAGTAGTTCCAAAATGACACAAAATCTAGGCATTGGATAAAAAAGTTTATTTGAAGAAAGTGTATTTTTTTGTTCTTCTTAATGGCGGTACAGGCTCGTTTTTTTAATATTGTATTTAATTACAGAGTAATTTCCACATACACTTGCGATCATAAAAAGCGGGTCACTCGATGAATTATTCAAGTTAGATGTCTCGAATTTTCTAAACCTGTTGTCCGATTTGAGTGATTTTTTTAGTATGTTATAGCCTTATTCTTTAACAATATCGCCATAATAATATTGTTGCTAGACAGGTAAATTGTCATTGTATACTGGGTGTAAAAATCATACTGTGTTTATTCCTCAAAGTTCGAAACACCCCGTGGAATGTTTTAGCATAGATAAAATATTGAAATTAAAACTCGATTGTAGCCTTAGGCTTTCTTAACATTTTGTTTTTTGATTTATTTGTTTATGTTGGATAATAAAAAGTTATTCACCTTAACAACTAACCATGTTCTTCATCAATACAGGGTGTTTCTAACTAAGTGCGACAAACTTTAATGGGCAATTCTGCATGAAAAAATAATGACCGTTTGCTTTATAAACGTATGACCGCAAATTCTTCGGTTTCGAGATACGGGATGTTGAATTTTTTCTTACAAACTGACGATTTATTTATTGCTCTAAAATCGGTTGAGATATGCAAATGAAATTTAGTAGATGTTAAGAGGTAGTTATGCCGCATTTTTTGACAAACAATTAAGAATTGTATATTCACCATTGGCGTGCATACGGGATGTATCTAAAATGTTTATACCCGTATGCACGCCAATGGTGAATATAGAATTATTAATTGTATGTCAAAAAATCCACAATAACTGCCTCTTAAAACCTACCAAATTTCATTTGCATATCTCTATTGGTTTAAGAGCAATAAATAAATCGTCAGTTTGTAAGAAAAATTTCAACATCCCGTATCTCGGAAACGAAGCATTTGCGGACTTATGTTTATAAAGCAAACTGTCATTATTTTTTCATACAGAATTGCCTCTTAAAGTTTGTCGCACTTATTTAGAAACACCCTGTATTGATAAATAACATGGCTAGTTATTAACGTGGTTAATTTTTTTATTATCTAACATAATATATAGATAATAAAAGATAATAGATTATAATATAAATAAATAGATTATAAATAAATATATAGATTATAATATAAATAAATCAAAAAAGAAAATGTTAAGAGAGCCTAAGGCTACAATTTAGTTTTAATTTCAATATTTTATCTGTGCTAAAACATTCCACAGGGTGTTCCGAACTTTTAGGAATAAACACAGTATGATTGTTACACCCGGTATACAATGACAATTTACTGGTCTAGTAACAATAATATTATAGCGATATTGCTAAATAACAAGGCTATAACATACTAAAAAAATCACTCAAATCGGACAACAGGTTTAGAAAATTCGAGACATCTAACTTGAATAACTCATCGAGTGACCCGCTTTTTATGATCGCGAGTGTATTAATATATTTTTCAAATTGGGCTCTGTACCGCCATTCTTTGTTATATTACGAATACGTGTGCCAAATATCTCGAAAAAATATTCAAAATTACAGCCCCAATCTTGGAACGCGTTTTTGCTACCTTTTGATCGCTACTGTATCACCTTAATGGGAAATAAGCCACAATTTTACCAAAAAAATGATTTTATTAACGTTTAATGTTGTCATAAAAATGTTGTTGCTAAGTAAAAAATTCTTCTAATAATTTATTTAATCTGACTCATTTATATTGGCAATTCAGACGTATATTATACATTTTAAAGTAGAAGACTTAAAATGATATCGCCAATATTTATGAGTTGCGTTCCTGGGACGACTTTACTAAAAGATAGTTCATTCGATTACATGAAATCAATCCCAACTCAAGAATATCCGTCACAAAAAAATCATAGCATGTGATCTGTCTTTAAAAAGACAACCAAATGCAACGATGACAGTAAAATTCTCGCTTTAGAGATTCCATAGTAAATCACGAGGGAAAACCAGGAAAAAACCTCGCGATACTATCCCGACATCATAAGTAGTTGGCCTTACATTTAATTTACTTTTTATAAAACTAATACCAAATTCTGACTTTAATATGTTTAACTTATAAATAATATTAATAATACATATATATACAATAATAAGTAATACTAAAATATAACATTTGTACTAACTCGATATGTTATTGAATTATATATTTATTTAATTTATTAGTACAAATTTTATATTTTAGTATTATTTATTGTATATCTATGTATTATTATTATTATTTATATTCGCGCGGCGTTCAACATGTTAATCTGACTCATTGATATTGGCAATTCAGACCTATATCATACATTTTAAAGTAGAAGACTTCTTTAAAATGATATCGCCAATATTTATGAGTTGCGTTCCTGGGACGACTTTACTAAAAGATAGTTCATTCGATTACATGAAATCAATTCCAACTCAAGAATATCCGTCACAAAAAAAAATCATAGCATGTGATCTGTCTTTAAAAAGACAACCAAATGCAACGATGACAGTAAAATTCTCGCTTTAGAGATTCCATAGTAAATCACGAGGGAAAACCAGGAAAAAACCTCGCGATACTATCCCGATATCGTAAGTAGTTGGTCTTACATTTAATTTACTTTTCATAAAACTAATACCAAATTCTGACTTTAATATGTTTAAAATATAAATAATATTAATAATACATAGATATACAATAAGTAATACCACAGATTGACCCAACATTGTTGGGTTAATCTGTGGTAATACTAAAATATAAAATTTGTATTAACTAATAAATTAAATAAATATATAATTCAATAACATATCGAGTTAGTACAAGTTTTATATTTTAGTATTACTTAAAGTTGTATATCAATGTATTATTAATATTATTTATAAGTTAAACATATATTAAAGTCAGAATTTCGTATTAGTTTTATGAAAAGTAAATTAAATGTAAGACCAACTACTTACGATGTCGGGATAGTATCGCGAGGTTTTTTCCTGGTTTTCCCTCGTGATTTACTATGGAATCTCTAACGCGAGAATTTTACTGTCATCGTTGCATTTGGTTGTCTTTTTAAAGACAGATCACATGCTATGATTTTTTTTGTGACGGATATTCTTGAGTTGGAATTGATTTCATGTAATCGAATGAACTATCTTTTAGTAAAGTCGTCCCAGGAACGCAACTCATAAATATTGGCGATATCATTTTAAAGAAGTCTTCTTAAAATGTATAATATACGTCTGAATTGCCAATATAAATGAGTCAGATTAAATAAATTATTAGAAGAATTTTTTTACTTAGCAACAACATTTTTGTTTATTTTAGTAGTATTTTGTATTTTGACAACGAAACCCGATTTGGGCTTCAAAACGTTAATATAATCATTTTTTTGTTAAAATTTTGGCTTATTTTCCATTAACAGTAATTTATTATAAAAATTCCACAAGAAAATAGCTTAAGAACAACATTACTCAATTACTATGGCAAATGTGTTATATTTTTCAAAATTTTGGAATGTGTTTAAATCGTAAAACAATTTTAATGTTTCTTTTTAATAGATTTTAATTCTCTACCAATAGTTTCTCATGACTTTTGATGTAAAATAATTAGGGAAGCAGGAATTCAACAATTTAGAATTTTACATTGAGTTTCCTATGGCCCGTTTTCCAATTCGCCACTCGGTATATGTTTTTTATGTCATTTCTTTTCACGCACTTCCCACGCAAAAGTCTGGAATTTCAAACTTACAAACCTCAGAAAAATCGTCAGTCATATGATATATAGGTATTATATGTATATAGGATGTGGTCTTGGTTTATATTGTGCGACCTCTACTTTACTATTTACGCCTTTTCTGCTTTACAAAACTGACTTGAGTTTTGTTTCACTAATACCAAAGCATCACACACACGTTTATATACAGGGTGTCCCGAAAAGAATGGTCATAAATTATACCACACATTCTGGGGTCAAAAATAGTTCGATTGAACCTAACTTACCTTAGTACAAATGTGCTCACAAAAAAAGTTACAGCCCTTTGAAGTTACAAAATGAAAATCGATTTTTTTCAATATATCGAAAACTATTAGAGATATTTTATTGAAAATGGATATGTATAATTCTTATGTCAGGAACATCTTAAAACAAAATTATAGTGAAATTTGTCCACCCCATAAAAAAATTATGGGGATTTTGTTCCCTTAAACCCCCCCAAACTTTTGTGTACGTTCCAATTAATTCATTATTGTGGTACCATTAGTTAAACACAACGTTTTTAAAACTTTTTTGCCTCTTAGTATTTTTTCGATAAGCCAGTTTTTATTGAGATGCGGCTTCTTTTTCAATATATTTACGTAAAAATTTTATGGGGGTTTTGTTCCTTTAAACCCCCCTAATGTTTGTGTACGTTCCAATTAAACTATTATTGTGGTACCATTAGTTAAACACAGTGTTTTTAAAACTTTTGTCTCTTAGTCTTTTGTTAATAAGTCACCTTTTATCGAGATGTAGCTTCTTTTTCAAAATATACCTAAAAATGTAAATTATAAGAAGAAGACTAAGTTTTCACTCTAATGGCATATAACATATCCCACCAGAATGAAAACAATGGGAACCTTCTCTGGTTACACCTCCGAGGCTTCTACAATTTGCAAGCCATACGGATGCTGAGACTAAGGAAGATGAGGGAATTCTACAATTTACAATTCACGTCACATCTGCTCAGCGCGGTAAAGTTCCAACGAGACTGGTTCCCTTCATACTCCACACAGAGTAAATGTAAATCAAAAATGAATAACCATTTTCAATTTCGTTGCAAAACGAAAATACAGCCGAACCATATTCCAGTCCAATCAGAGAGTGCTGCAAGCACCTCTACCGGTTTCGAAACTTATTAGTCTCTCATCAGGAGGCACATATGCTGCTCTCCCCGATCCAACCAAAACAAACAGCCCTCATCAAGAATTCCCTCATCTTCCTTAGTCTCAGCATCCGTATGGCTTGCAAATTGTAGAAGCCTCGGAGGTGTAACCAGAGAAGGTTCCCATTGTTTTCATTCTGGTGGGATATGTTATATGCCATTAGAGTGAAAACTTAGTCTTTTGCTAGCAGTTGCCGCTAGGGCATCTATGCCATTTCGTTCGTTGCAATTCGGGACTGCACGCTGGGGTTTGTTTTGGTTGGATCGGGGAGAGCAGCATATGTGCCTCCTGATGAGAGACTAATAAGTTTCGAAACCGGTAGAGGTGCTTGCAGCACTCTCTGATTGGACTGGAATATGGTTCGGCTGTATTTTCGTTTTGCAACGAAATTGAAAATGGTTATTCATTTTTGTAAATTATAAATAAATTTTCAGATTATTAACAGGTCTCTATAACCGTACTTAACCATATACAAATATGTGGTGGATTCGACAAATATTCAAAATATCTCAATAAACACTGGCTTATCGAAAAAGTACTAAGAGGCAAAAAAGTTTTAAAAATAATGTGTTTAACTAATAGTGTCACAATAATAATTTAATTGGAACGTACACAAACGTTTGGGGGGGTTTAAGGGAACAAAACCCCCATAAAATTTGTATGGGGTGCACAAATTTTACTAAATTTTTTTTTTAAGATATTGCTGTCGTAAAAATGCCACATGTCAATTTTCAATAAAAAATCTCTGAGAGTTTTCGATATATGAAAAAAAAATCGATTTTCATTTTGTAACTTCAAAGGGCTGTAACTTTTTTTTGTGTGCACTATTGTATATAGGTAAGTGAGGTTCAATCAACCTATTTTTGACCCCAGAATCTGTGGTATAATTTATGACCAATCTTTTCGGGACACCCTGTATAGATTGCACTGGTCGCGTTCATAAGCATGCAAATTAAAAAATATTACTTGTTTTATATGACACGTCTCGCGTTTTATAGCCCTGTAATTTGTACATTGTTGTATATCTCCCTTGTTTTTGTAAACAGGTACCAGTATACTGCTTCTCCAATCGTCTGGCATTTGTCCAACTTCCATAATTCTATTAAATAGACCTGCTAGCCACTTTGTTCCTGTCTCTCCCAATGCTTTCCATACTTCCCCAGGAATATCATCTGGTCCTACCGCTTTTCCTGTCTCTATTTTTTGAAAGGAAAAGCGGTAGGACCAGATGATGTTCCTGGGGAAGTATGGAAAGCATTGGGAGAGGCAGGAACAAGGTGGCTAGCAGGTCTATTTAATAGAATTATGGAAGTTGGACAAATGCCAGACGAATGGAGAAGCAGTATACTGGTACCTGTTTACAAAAACAAGGGATATATACAACAATGTACAAACTACAGAGCTATAAAACTGCTTAGCCACACCATGAAAATATGGGAAATAGTAATTGATAGACGGATACGTGAAGAGACCGAAATATCCGAAAATCAATTTGGCTTTATGCAGGGCAGATCAACAACAGATGCAATTTTCATTATAAGGCAGTTGATGGAAAAATACAGGAGTAAAGAAACAGACGCTCATATGGTATTCATTGATCTTGAGAAAGCATAATATGATAGAGTTCCTCGAGAGATTCTGTGGTGGGCACTCAATAAGAAAGGAGTCCCTGGTGAATATGTAAAGATTGTGACGGATATGTATGAGGGAGTAACGACTAGTGTTAGGACAGGTGTGGGAGAGACTGATAAATTTCATGTGAAAGTAGGATTGCACCAAGGCTCTGTGCTTAGTCCGTATTTATTCTCATTAGTTTTGGACCAGATAACAGCGAAACTACAGGGTAACATTCCATGGTGCTTAATGTATGCTACCATGTCATGTTAGTAGGAAATAGTGAAAGAGACTTAGAACAAAAACTGGAACAGTGGAGGCAAGCTCTGGAGGAAAAAGGTTTAAAACTTAGTAGGACAAAAGCAGAGTATTTGGAATGTTCATTTAAAGATGGAGTTACTACAAATAAAATGATATCTTTGGATGGTGAACTGATTGTAAAAAGCAATAGTTTTAAGTACCTGGGATCGGTATTACAGAGTAATGGAGAAATAGATGGAGATGCATGCAGTAGAATTAGGGCTGGATGGATGAAGTGGAAAGAAGCGAGTGGTGTGTTGTGTGACAGAAAAATTCCAATGAAGCTGAAGGGAAAATTTTATTAAAGAGCCATAAGACCGGCTATGATGTACGGAACTGAATGTTGGGCAGTGAAGGAGAAAGAGGAACAACTAATGCATGTGGCGGAAATGAGAATGCTTAGATGGATGAGTGGAGTGACAAAGAAGGATAAAATTAGAAATGAGTATATTAGGGGAAGTCTAGGTGTGGCACCAATTGATGCCAAAATGAGAGAGCATAAGTTAAGATGGTTTGGTCATGTTCAACGTCGAGACGTTAATCACCCAATAAGAAGAATAGTTGAAGTGCAGAGTCCTGGAAGGAGTAGGAGAGGAAGACCAAGGAAGATCTGGGGGGAGACGATAAGGCAAGACATGTTGGTAAAGGGGATTGACATTGATATGACCCAAGATAGAATTGTGTGGAGAAATGCAATTAGGGAAGCCGACCCCGCATAGGGATAAGGCAAAGAGAATGATGATGATATGACACGTCTCGCAATTTTCGCTGTCAATATACAGGGTGTTTGGTAAAGAATGGGCCATAGCTTAAACTTAGATTCCTGAGCTGAAAATAGGTAGATTTAAGCTAACTTTCCTTAGTGCGAAAGTTGATAATAACTGAAATAGAAGATGTCAAAGTTAAACTTTTATTTTATGTATTCTTGAATATTTCCTGACAGGCATGAGATAACAACAAGAAATTTGGTAAGTGGGGATTTTTTGGGATGAGAAATCTAAATTGGCCACCAAAAATTATGTATTACCCAGAGGGCATACACGTGTTTCAGCTCTCATTTAATTTGTTCAATTTTTTTATCCCCCACTCTAAATACCTTTTGAATCAAAATTTTTATTCTCTTAATATTTTTGCTTAAAAAAGGTATACTACATTCATCTCGCTAAACTCAACTGTTTTCGAGATACACGCATTTTAAATCTGCGATACAACATAAGTTTTTGCATAATATCGTTGTAGTTAGACCCGAAAAATAAACTTGAAACCATGATAATTGTGCCAGTTCTCATATTTTTATGTCATTGCATCGCAAATTCCATTTGAAGAAATTTGCGATTTCAAAGCATTTTTGTGCTTTGCTTTCTTATTGTGAAGACTACCTCCGTGTAAAAACCCTTTTCTAGGGTGAATAATGCAATAACCATTTTAAAGTATGAAATAAATTCCTGGAAACTAAGCCGTCTCATATAAAATTTTATACAATCATGTTAAAATGAACCATAATCGTAAAAGAAATAAGGGCTATTTTACTGCAAAGTTTTATTCCCAGTACCGGCTGGTACTTTATAGGGGGTCTTTTCACTTACAATCACGCAAAGTAGCAATCACCCATTGTTTCCGCTAATGGTCATTTAGAGTTATCAATATTTAATAGGCCCAAACGTGCCATTCGAACACATACGCATGAACATAATTTTTTATGTTTATTTACGCCTATTAGATAACACTCATAGTGCCATTATCGTTGTGGTGTGTTTCTCCATGTTATGACAGAGCAGATTTAAATAACCTATTTCTGTTTTATTTCTTACTGGAAAATACATAGCTTTATTATGGATATTGATATTACAATTAAATTTAAAATACAGTTTCAAATAAAGGTTGGTTTCCAGATAAACGTGAAGACGTTGGTATTGGTATTAAAGATGAACTACTCCATTTTTAATTTTTTTCACGACAGCTGAAAAATTGTTAAATCGTAAAGTCTTCTTCTTTTTAAAGTGCCCTCTCATCCATAGAGATTGGCTACTACAATTGCTACATATATAGGTACATAAATATATACATAATTTGCTACAACAGGGTGTTAGTAAATAAGTATGAGAAACATTAAGAATTATTATTCTAAATGAAAAAATAATCACAGTTTGCTTCATAAACATATTATTATGTCCGCAAATGCTTCGTTTCCGAGATACGGGGTGTTTAAAGTTTTCTTAAAAAATGACTATTTATTTATTACTGTAAAACCGGATGAGGTATGCAAATGAAATTTTTTGTGTTTTAGAACATAGTTATTGTGCATTTTCTGACATACAATTAAGAATTTTATATTCACCATTGGCGTGCGTACAGGAATTGGCCTGAAATTATTTAAATAAAAAATAGTACTTCACTGAGCTAAAAAACATTTTTTAATTTCTCGTTGAATTTGCGACAAAAATCTGTCTTTCCTTTTTTTCATGCGACGCTTCGTTTTCATCCAAAAAATCAAATATCTTAACGTTTACAAATTAGAGTAGAAACTTATTTCGAATAAGCGTTAATATATTTTATTTTTTGCATGAAAACGAAGCGTCGTATGCAAAAAAGGGAACATAGATTTTTGTCACAAATTGAACGAGGAATTAAAAAATAATTTTTAATTTGAAATATCTCAGAGGCGTACTATTTTATTTCTTAAAAAATTTCAGACGATTACTCGTACGCGGGCCAATGGTAAATATAAAATTCTTAATTAATGTCAAACAATGCCCAATAAATACATCTTAAAACATATCAAATTTCATTTGCATACCTCAACCGGTTTTAGGGCAATAAATAAATCGTCAGTTTGTAAAAATAGTTTTAACACCCCGGATCTCGGAAACGAAGCATTTGCGGACATTGTTTATAGAGCAAACTGTCATTATTTTTTCATGTAGAATTACCCCTTAAAGTTTGTGTTACTTATTTACTAACACCGTGTATTATATACACACATTTGTCAAATAGGTATATCAACACTTATTTTACTATTCGATCTCGAAGCCTAAGTGCGTTGAATTTTTATGTAGGTACTTGTTTTATTTAGATTTACGTGCGGCAGCATATGTTACTGATACAGATAGGTATAATATTATTGCATTACATTACCAAAATATACCCAAGTAGACCTTTAGTGCCGAAAATACTCAGAACTCCAGAAGATGACGTTCCTCAGCAGTGACCCTGAGCATCAGGTGCTCCAGGGGTTAGTTCTGTTGACGTATTCTTGTTCAGCGATCCCAAAAATACCCGAGTAATATATTTTCATCAATTTAGTGCCAAAAATCCTCGAAACTCCAGATGTTCTGCCTTAACAGTTACCCTAGGTACCAGGTGCTCCGGAAGTCGGTTCTGATTTCGTAACGTCTTCAGTGACAGCAAAAACCCCTGAATAACAAAATATGACCCTTAATCCTTTACTCTTTAACGTCGGGTACCGCATG
The DNA here is from genome assembly GCF_917563875.1 of Diabrotica virgifera virgifera. NCBI lineage: Eukaryota > Metazoa > Arthropoda > Insecta > Coleoptera > Chrysomelidae > Diabrotica > Diabrotica virgifera. The sequence continues at coordinate 83,824,766 of NC_065452.1, forward strand.
TACGCGCAAAAGTTTGCTTGCCACATAGACGGGAGACGCATAATACACTCGGGTGCAAAAAAAAACAATCCACTTAAAAATTTGGTGAATTTGATGCTCGAATTTCCTAAACCTGTTGTCCGATTTAGGTGATTTTTTTACCATGTTATAGCCTTATTCATTAACAGTATCGCTGTAATAATATTGTTGTTAGACAGGTAAACTATCATTGTGTACTGGGTGTACGAATCATACTGTATTTTTACTTACTTTACTTTACTTAATCAGTAGACCCATTTTACCTTTCGGTGTTAAGCCATTTATAATACAATTCATTAAATTACAATATTTTACAATCTTCTGAATTGTCCTAGCTCTTCACGAACTTTCTCCATTCCTTCCTATTGGATGCTATCTTTGTTGCTTCCTGCCAAGTCGTACCCTTACTCTGTACTGTATTTTTTTGGTCCAATAAGTTTTCAATTAAATATGTATCTTTTAGGAATATTTTATTTTCCAATATTTTTAATATTTTTATTAGGTTGAAAATTTTAAAACTTTGACTTTGAGTTACCGGATGTCGTTAGACACCTACTCCATTAACGTCAGTTGCCTAAATAAGTCAGTTGTCTAAATAAGTGCGACAAACTTTAAGGGGTAATTTTACATGAGAAAATAAGGACAGTTTGCGTTATATGTCCTCAAATGCTTGGTTTCCGAGATACGGGATGTTCAATTTTTTTTACAAACTGACGATTTATTTATTGCTTTAAAACCAGTTGAGATATGCAAATCAAATTTGGTGGGCTTTAAGACGTAGTTATTGCACATTTTTTGATATACAATTAAGAATTTAATATTCACCATTGGCGTGCATAGGGAGCGTTCAAGTATTACGTAACGGGATTTCTGAAGATTTTTAACCCCCACCCCTACGTAACGCACTCTTATGGGAGTTTAACTATTGCGTAACGCAATTTTTGAAGATTTTTGACCCCCCCCCCCAACCTGCGTTACGTAATACTTGAACGGTCCCATACGGGTAATATGATCGGTCATAATACCCGTTTGTGCGCCAATGGTAAATATTAAGTTCTTAATTGTATGTCAAAAAATGTGCAATAACTACGTCTTCAAATCCACCAAACTTGATTTGCATATCTCAACTGGTTTTAAAGCAATAAATAAATCGTCAGTTTGTAAAAAAAAATTGAACCGGAAACGAAGCGTTGGACATATGATTATAAAGCAAACCGTCCTTATTTTCGCATGTAAAATTACCCCTTAAAGTTTGTCACACTTATTTAGAAACACCCTGTACTGATGACGAACATGGCCAGTTGTTAATACCTAACTTTTTGATTATCCAACATAAGCGAATGAATTTAAAAACAGAATGTTAAGAAGACCTGAGGCTATAGTTGGGATTTAATTTCAGTATTTTATAGATGCTATAATAGTCCACAGGGTTATGCGAACTTTGAGAAAAAACACAGTTTGATTCGTACACCCAGTATACAACTACAGTTTACCTGTCTAGCAACAATATTATTACAGCGGTATTGTTAATGAATAAGGCTATAACATGGTAAATAACTCACTTAAATCGGACAACGGGTTTAGGAAATTCGTGACATCAAATTGACCAAATTTTTAAGTGGATCGATTTTTTTGCACCTGGGTGTATATTCACTTTCATCAAAATGTACTTCAGAGCGGGAAACGTTATACTCATTTTTATAAATAATTAAAACCCTGGAAGCTCATACTTGGGTGTGAGATACCCATGGAGATACTTAACTGAATGTAGCATGCTCAATCGCATTTCAATGGTAATGCCGCTTCATGCAACTTCAGTCTGTAGTCTACCAAAGCCGTGTGTGTAGTTGCGGTCTCATTTCAGCAATATTTCCAATCACGAACATTTATTGAATACAGGCTAGGGTATATAGCACCCATGTGTGAGGTTTGCGATCAAGTGTGCCTTCAAGTTAAAGACCTACCAACACAACATCTCACAAAATTAGTAAAACAGCTAGGTGTTAAATCTTCAAAGAAGGAGATAAAAAAACAAAATATGTATAGTGGGTTAGCCATAAAGCATTCTGCATGGAGCATAGAGCTAAACTGTGTTATGAATGTAGTCACCAAAATGATTGAAATTGAAATACCTGGCTAAGAGTGAATATGAGCTCTATAATCAAAAGGTGTTACCTTTTAGTTACAAAGACCATTTTGTTGTTAAACAAAGTTTAAATATTTTGAATTATGTTTCTGGTTTTTTAGAAAATATTTTTTAATTATTTTTATATATATTTTTTTGTATTACTACAATTAACAGAGAGAAAATAAAATGAATGATTTAATCCTTCTTGTGTATTCAATAGTGATTAGACAGTCTCTGGAAAACATAAAATGTTTACTTTTTTTTTATTTCTTCACAAAAAATCATTGGGTATCTATCTGATACCCATGTGTGCGGATTATGTTAAAAAAATAGGTGTGATCTTTCAGGGTTAATAAAATATTTATCTTGTGTGCTTGTTTATTCAATTTTACACTAACGAACTTGTTTACCACAAACAAAAACCCCGTATATGAGGCACGGCACGTTTAAAAATTGCCGTCGCCAAAAGTTAATATACCTACTGATTTTGACATGTTTATGCACTTTTGGATGCAATTTATGGATTTTAAAATGCAATTATACATTTCCACCCATGTTTCTATTGTAGACTCTTTCGTGACGTCATCCTGAACACAATGCAAAAAGCTGGTGTGCTCTAGGTGCTGTGTTTAAAAATTGATTTATTTTTTTCTAATTGCCCTGGCCTAATACAATATGCCATAAGTATGAAGTGATTAACGCTCTAGAACTCTAGATAGTACATTCGACACGCCAATATTGGTCCAAGACACAAAACACATAAAATTTCACATTCCAAGGGTCATTTTGACATATTTAGAACAAGTTCACCCAAGGACCGAAGTCAAAATGATGCCATTTATGGTCTAAACGTGTTGGTTTGCTAAAATGGTCGATTACATGGTGTCGATTGGTTGACCATGGCTAAAAACATAATTAATATTCTATTTTTAAAGTTTTTTCTTCTTCGGTAGGGTGGGGACTGTGTGTAGTTTACGAACAATATTGGATTGAAAGTTTTCAGTTTTCAGTTAGTTAGAACAGAGTATAGTTGTGTCAGACAATGTTAAGTCTTAAAAACTCATACTATGTATTGTCATACAATCATACCAAATCATATTACCTGTTGGTGTTCCAGTTGTGCTGTTATTTGTTATGTAAGTATTCTTTTGATTCATAAGGTGTAGGTACCTTAGATTAATAAAACCTTTTCGTTAATCTAAGGTAGGTACATATCATAAAAATATTGGTTTTCTAACGATGCGTGATGTTTTATTTTTTGTGTTAAAATATTTTGGATATACTTTTTAAAAATATTACGTATTATAATATTTACTTTTTAGCCAATGTTTTCGGCTGGTACCTTTTAATTACTAAATTATTAAAACAATTTGTTCTAAATAAACTAAAAAACTTATAATAAAAATAGTCTCCAGACAGTATTTTATGGCATTGCTATACATACTCGTTTTTTAAATTAGAAGGAACAAATCAAATTTACCGCGCCGTAATGCTTGTTTGTAACTGGTCCAACCGCAGGCAAATTTACTCCACTAAATTATGAAATTTTAACACTATTTCCATTTAAATGTCATAGGTTAATTAAGTTATATCGGCGATTTTTTGTGTTTTCTGTGTTATTTCTTTTATCTGTAGATTTTTAGTCAGAATTTATACAGGGTGTTTCATTGGTAAAGTAACATACGTTAACTGTAGAAAGAGGACAGTCTCAAAAATACCATGCTTAATGGGTCTTACTTCATTAATAACAAAGATACTATACTGGGTGTTTTATCTATTTTGCCATTTTCTTATTTGGTTCATAACGTTTTAACCACACTGTATATTTATTTTATATTTGGCAAGCAAATATTATTTAAGGTGTACAATCAATTATTAATTTATTTCAAATTGTAAAAAAATTTAGGGCACTCGTGGGAGTGCCGATAGAAGTGAAAACTTCTTGCGAAGCAAGCCCCTTCGGGTACACACTGTATCCCTCCTCCAACCATTATAATTTCGGTCGAACTTATACGCAATTCAACCTCTTCTTCTTTTTGTGTAGTCATGACTCTGTTTTTCAATGTGCCTCCAGTAGGTTGTCATTCCACCTTTTTCGTGGTCTTTATACTATCTATATACAGGGTGTAACAAAAATACAGGTCATAAATTTAATCACATATTCTGGGACCAAAAATAGTTCGATTGAATCTAACTTACCTTAGTACAAATGTGCACATAAAAAAAGTTACAGCCCTTTGAAGTTACAAAATAAAAATCGATTTTTTCCAATATATCGAAATCTGTTAGAGATATTTTATTGAAAATGGACATGTGGCATTCTTTTGGCAGTAGTATATGAAAAAAAATATAGGGAAATTTAGACACCCCATAACATTTTATGGGGGTTTTGTCCCTTTAAAACCCCCCAAACTTTTGTGTACGTTCCAATTTAATTATTATTGTAGTACCATTAGTTAAACACAATGTTTTAAAAACTTTTTTGCCTCTTAGTACTTTTTCGAAAAGTCGAGTTTTTATCGAGATATTTTGAATAATTGTCAAATCCACCACATATTTGTATATGGTTAAGTACGATTATGGAGACCTGGTAATAATATGAAATTTTATTTATGATTTACATTTTTAGGTATATTTTGGACCATATTAAAAAAGCAGCCACATCTCGATAAAAGGTGCCTTTTTAAAAAAATACAAAGAGGCAAAATAGTTTTAAAAACATTGTGTTTAACTGATGGTATCGCAGTAATAGTTTAATTGGAATGTGGACAAACATTTGGGGGGTTTAAAGGAACAAAACCCCCATAAAATTTTTATGTAAACCTATTTAAAAAGAAGCCGCAACTCGATAAAAACTGCCTTATCGAAAAAATACTAGGAGCCAAAAAAGTTTTAAAAATATTTAATGTAACTTATGGTACCACAATAATAATTTAATTGGAACGCACACAAAAGTTTGGGGGGCTTTAAGGGAACAAAACCCCATAAAATTTTTATGGGGTGAACAAATGTCGCTATAATTTTTCTGTAAGATTTTCCTGCCATAAGAATGCCACACGTTCATTTTCAATAAAAAATCTCTAATAGTTTTCGATATAGTAAAAAAAATCTATTTTCATTTTGTAAATTCAAAGGGCTGTAACTTTTTTTATGTGCATATTTATACTAAGGTAAGTTAGGTTCATTCGAACTATTTTTGGTCCCAGAATATGTGATTTAGTTTATGACCTGTATTTTTGTTACACCCTGTATACATACACATTTTTACACTATTTATAAATACATACACATATACACTTACAAAATTTATTTCGCCGAAGCGATGACGGTCGCCCAATCAATCCTTTTTCCCCATCCAAAAAGAGGTTTTAAATTTATTTTAAATTTAAATACTTCTACACAATTTATATATAAATACACATAATATAAACGTACAAAATTTATTTTGCCGAAGCGATGGCGGTCGCAATGACGGTCGCAATGACGATCGCAATGACGGTCGCAATGACGGTTGCCAATTCAATGCTTTTTCCCCATCTCAAAAAAGTGCAAAAGTCCCTAAAGAAGTTTTCACTTCAAAAATTCAGGTCTGGATTAAAAAATATTGGAAAAACCACATTCCACTAACGCATTATTTGCATTACAGAGATGGCAAATATTGCGTTATTTAAGCATAGTCGTAACCAGGATGATCCTAAGGGAGGGTTACAACTACTGGAAGGTCTCTGAGGGCTATGTTGTTAAGCGTATAAAGCTCAAAGTACAACCCAATGGGGGGGTTACAACCCCCAAAACCCCCCTGGTTACGCCTATGTATTTAAGGGCATTAGACGTTACTGTGGCCCCAGCATTACTAACTCATTTTTCTCAAGATACACCTAAGCAAGAAGTTTGTATTACTTATTAATTATTCCCTCTGTCTTGTCCCTCTGAGTAATCTTTAATAATTGGTAAAATTCGCATGGTTTTAGTATCAGCCCCAGCCAACTCAAGTGGTTATCAGTTTTGTTGTTTCTGGAAAAGTGATGTCATTTATCACGTGCAATCGAATGTTTCTGTGACTTGAATCTCCGGACAACTAATTTTATTTTTGGGGTCCTGTTTATAGCCGATGCCAGTTCCTAGCTGTACGCGGTAGTTATTGTGAGTTTTTTGACATACAATTAAGAATTATTTTCACTATTGGCGCACATAAGGGTCATATTACCCGTATTCGCGCCAATGGTAAATAATAAATTCCCAATTGTATATCAAAAAATGTGCAATAACTACCTCTTAAAACTCACCGAATTTAATTCGCAAATCTTAACCTGTTTTCGAGCAATACATAAATCGTCAGTTTGTAAGAAAAATTTAAACACCCTCTATTTCGGCAACGGGGCATTTGCGTACATACGTTTATAAAGGAAACTCTCATTATTTTTTTTATGCAGAATTATCCCATAAAGTTTGCCATACTTATTTAAAAACACCCTGTATTGACGAAAAACAAGGCTAGTTGTTAAAGCACCTAACTTTTTTAAACAGAAAGTTAAGAAAACATGAGACTATAGTTGGGTTTTAATTTCAGTATTTTATAAATAATGCTAGAATATTTCACAGGGTCAGGGTCACAGGGTCACATTTTTCTCAGAAACTCTGAGAAAAAATCACAGTTAGATTGGTAGGTACACCCGGTATACAATGACAATTTACCTGTCTAGTACCAATATTATTACAGTGATATTTTTAAAAAATAAGGCTATAACATTAAAAAAATCACTTAAATTGGACAACAAGTTTAGGAGTTTCGAGACATTAAAAATGACCAAGTTTTAAAGATCATGTTTTAAGGAGCTTTTAAAAATAAAATATATACGGTGTGCCAATAAAAATACAGATTTTGGACAGTTGGACTATGCTAGACTTTTGTGAATCACCCTGTACATTTAAATCTATATTTCAAAAGCTCACATTTAAATTTAAAAATTAACGTGTATCAGCGTTTTTTAATAATTTTCTAAGAGAAGGACACAAAAGTTTATTCCGTAAGTGGTTTTAACACTGCATAATTAAAAAATTTCACTCTGTAATATTCATAATATATACATGATATCGATCGCTGATATCAGGTTGTTAAGGAGCTTGTAAAAATATAAAAATATACAAGGCGTTTCATTACAAATAAAACTTATGGACTATGCTAGGCTTGCGTAAATCATTATGTACATTTAAACTTATCTTTAGAAAGTGCAATGACAGAAACAATTTTATTCCATAAGTAGTTTCCACCCTACATACACTTCTCCATGAAGTTAACGCACCACCTTAACAATGGGTCATTTTTGATGTCTCGAATTTCCTTAACCTGTTGTCTGATTTAAATAATTTTTTAAAAATTATAGCCTTATTCTTTAACAATATCGCTGTAATAATATTGTCTCTCGACAGGTAAATTGTCATTGTATACCGGGTGTACCAATCAAACTGTGATTTTTTGGTCCAATAAGTTTTGTGAGTTCGCGTGACCCTGTAGAATATTCTACCATTTATAAAATACTGAGATTAAAACCCAACTACAGCCTCATGTTTTTTTAATATTCTGATTTTTATTCATTCGGTTATGTTAGATAATGAAAAAGTTAGGTACTTAACAACTAGCCTTATTTTTCGTCAATACAGGGTGATTTTAAACAAGTATGGCAAACTTTAAGTTTGCTTTATAAACGTATCCACAAATGCTTCGTTTCCGAGATAGGAGGTGTTGAAATTTTTCTTACAAGCTGACGATTTATTTATTGCTCCAAAACCGGTTAAGATATGAAAATGAAATTTGGTGGGTTTTAAGAGGTAGTTAAGAGGTAGTTATTGCTCACTTTTTATATATAATTAGGAATTCAATATTCACCATTGGCGCGCATACGAGTAATATAACCCTTATGTGTGCCAATGGTGAACATATAATTCTTAATTGCAAGTTAAGAAATGCACAACAGTTACCTCTTAAAGCCCCCCAAATTGTATTTGCATATATCAACGGGTTTTAGAGCAAAAATAAATCACTGGTTTGTAAGAAAACTTTTAACACCCCCTATCTAAGCATTTGCTGACATACGTTTATAAAGCACTCTGTCAATAATTTTTCATGCAGAGTTATCCCTTAAGTTTGCCATACTTATTTAAAAACACCCTGTATTGATGAAAAACTAGGCTAGTTGTTAAAGTACCTAACTTTTTTATTACTCATCATAAACGAATGAGTCAGAAAACAGAATGTTAAGAAAGCATGAGGCTATAGTTGGGTTTTAATTTCAGTATTTTATAAATACTAGAATATTCTACTGGAGACGCGAACTTTGAGAAAAAAATCACAGTTTGATTGGTACACCCTGTATACAATGGCCAGTCTAGTAATAATATTATGACAGCGATATTGTTAAAGAATACGGCTATAACATGTTAAAAAAATAACTTAAATCGGACAACAGGTTTAGAAAATTTGAGATATTAAAAATGACCAATTTTTAAGGTGGTGCGTTAATTTATTGGAGAAGTTTATTAATTTTTCTTCTTTTTTCTGAGTAATTTTTAACATGTTTTTGTGCATTATATTTCTCGGCTTTCCATTAGCTTTTCTTCCATATTTTATCTTTTGTATCAAACCATTTCTTCCTGCTCTTTCCTGTCACAATCTTACACTATTTATTACCAAGAATTTTTTAAGTGGCGTTTGCATTTTATAGAGCTTCATGTTTAAATCGGATGTATATTTTTTACTTGTATAATAAGCGAATTTCACAGCAAACAAAAAAACTGAAATGACCATGCGAAACAAATCCCTTACAATATTTGACAGGACTGATTGATTGCACACGAATTCAGAATGAAGTCCTACAAACGAAGCATATTAAATTGCTAAAAATTGAAATGTTATTAAGTGCAATTTGAGATTTCTACCCCAAGCGAGCTGCTGGACGGTCCGTTTTAATGAAGTTAAAAGCTACCAGACCAGAGGGATTAATTTCAAAACTTCTCCCTCTACGAGTAGTAGGTATCTCATTTTTCAGACCTTTTTCTAATTCCGATTGTACATTTTCTTTTACACAATTGTAAAGTTTATTCCGAAATATATCAAAATTTTATAATATTTATTCCCAATAAAAAGACGAGGTACTTGTAAAAACCTACTGTTATAATATTGTTTATGAATCCACAATTTAGGCACAAATTAAAGCTGAAATGTGGTTTTAATTTCTTCTTCTTATGCAATCCACTAATGGATGTTCGCGATCACGTTTGACCATTTTTTTTCTATCCTTTGCAGTGTGTATTAGGTCTCCTATGTTTCTTAGCCCTGTCCATTGTTTGTCATTACGGAGTCATTACATTTTCTTCCTGCCCACTCCCTTCTTCCTTCGATCTTTCCTTCAATTAAGGTTTGCAGAAATTGGTATGTTTCGTTTCTAATTACGTGCCCAAGTATGCCGTTTTTCTCTGTTTATTTTTTGTAGCACTTCTCGTTCTGTACCAATTCTCCTCAGGATTTCTTCATGTGTTATTCGTGAGGTCTAGGGAACTAAGAATTCGTCGATAAATACACATCTCAAATGCCTATAGCTTATTCATTGTGTTTATTTTTAAAGTCCATCCTTCCATGCCATATAGGAGCAACGACCCTATATAGTATTTCGTGAATCTTAGTCTTAGGTTCAGGCCAAAGTCAGAGCTCGTAAAGACGTTTCTGAATTTTATAAATGCGCTTCTGGCCCTTTCTATCCGACATTTAATTTCCATATCCGACATCCAGTCTTCACATAGCCAGGTGCCCAGTTACTTTAATTTATATGCTAGTCTTGCATTTTGATGTTGACATAGTTGACGGATGAATATAAGAAACTTCGTCTTTTTTATGTTGATGCGAAGTCCCATGTTCGTGCTATGTTCTCCAATTGTATTAAGAAGGTTTTGGAGGTCTTATATCTATATTGTCCGCTATTAAGACAGAGTCATCTGCATATCGTGAATTATTGACCCAGATACCATTTATTTTGATGCCGCTTTCGCTTTCCTCAAGAGCTTCCTGAAAGATACTTTATGAATATAAATTGAACAGTAGTGGGGAGAGAATGCATCCCTGTCTTACACCTCTGAGAATTTTTTGAGCTTGCGTTGTTTCGTTATCCACCTTGACGACAGCTGTTTGATTCCAGTAAAGAGCTTCTATATTTATAATCCTTGTCTTTTTCATCGTTTGCCATAATCACTTGATCGTCTGCGTAGAACAGATTTTTATGTACTTGTTACCACGTGATATTCCCATTCCTGTGCATTTTCTCCTCCAGTATTTGAATGCTTCCTGAATGTAGCTTTTGAATAGAGTTGGGGACAAACAACATCCTTGTTTTATGCCTTTTGTCACAGGAAATGCGTCTGAAATTGTATTCTCCACTTTAGCGGCAGTTTTTGAATTTATATACATGTTCGTTCTGGGTCTAGGAAAGTTGGTCGACAACATTTGGTCGACAAACAGTTTGGTCGAATGCACAATTCATCGAATGTACAATTCGTCGACGAACATTTGTTCGAATGGATATTTCGTCGACAAACTGTTATTTATCTTTAGAATAAAGGAATTAATTGTGACAAACGACGGATTATCGGTTTTTATTTTGTTAACTGGAATATTGTATTATACCTACAATTATCTGAATTTATTTTTTTTGGGTTTTGTGAATTCTTTTTTCTAAATCTTAATTATTTTTAAATTTAATGAAAAAATTGGCTGCAGTGGGACAGTAGACAGCAAATATAAACCGATATTTTAATTAGTGATGTTGTACCGTTCTTCTTTTTGGTGTCGGCGCACTTGCGAACAGAGCATTTCCGGGCAATTGATACTTATCAACATTTTAGACTACAGCAGAAAATTTAAACAAAATCTTAAAAAAAAAATAAAAATCAATAATCCTTCATTTGTCACCATTATTCCCTTTGGGTCTTTGTCGACGAAAATTCCATTCGATCAAATGTTCGTCGACGAATTGTACATTCGATGAATTGTGCATTCGACTAACTGTTTGTCGATCAAATGTTGTCGACTAATTTTCCGTCGACGAAGTGTTCTCGACCAACTTTCCGACACCGGTTCGTTCTAGCGTTGATATATGCATTACTTACGCCTGCCTTTTTAAGGGGACTGCATAAGAGGCCTCCTCTAAGTCAACAAACACTAAAGTCAGTTTACAGTAAAGAGTTGATTAGTTAGAAATTAATTTAGCAATTCAAATCTAAGATGAACCTACATAGTTTGAATCAAAAAAATATTGAGACTATTAGGAGTTTCTAGGCTTTTGTTTTTTCTTTCTAAGATATTCCTGACTATATACAATCGAAAGTATTGTATACGGTTGAACTGATATTGAAATGTAGATTTCAATAAAGGTACAATATACAGGGAGTTGTATTAAAAAAAAACAAATTAACTAATGATATCAGAGAAATGGTAAATCCGGGGATATTGCAAGATCAAATTTGAAACCTCCATATTGGAGAATATGCATATCCCGCTTTTGGTTCAATTGGGACCATCCATTTAAGACATAATTATAGTCCGTCCGCTATAACTTTTCCCATGCGGTACGATTCATTTTTAATCAAATTAAGTCAAAACATAAATTGAAACGAACGTCGATGTGTATATACATTTTGTATACTGTATACTATATACTACAAACATCGGCGTACGTTTCACTTTCTGTTTTGACTTAATTTGATTGAAAATGAATCGTACCGCATGGGAAAAGTTATAGCGGACGGACTTATATGTATAATGTATGTGTGTTCTGCTTCATGTTTTATTTGTGGGATTCTAAATTTAATTCCCGAATATTGTTTTTGTAATTTCCTGCTTTTTTATTATGCCTTCTTTGATTTCTAGCGATTGTATTTGATTCAATTTTACATGATTTTGGCCGGCCAGCATTACTAACTCCTTTGTATATATTTTTTATAAAATCGTTGCAATATAGTGCCAAAAAATAATGTTCCAAATGTAAAATATAGGACATTCTGTAACGTCGGACTTGGCCTTACGACAAATAAAATTTTATCTCCCCCCGGTTTTCCAATACGAAATATAATCTAATTTAATATGAGTGTTACTTATTCCAGAAATAATATCAATAAAATATGACAGTAAAGCTGCTTTTATGGAATCCAGCGGCAATAACATATTGCTTTAGAGCTGAAAACCCAAAACAAAGAAAGCTATTCCGATGTATGAATGATTGAAGTCGTTTAAAGTGTGTTTTATTGAATACTGACTAATAAAAATGCACTACAAAATATGGGTATGTTAAATTGAAGATCTTTATGATATTCCGAAATGTTGACGGCGCAGTTATATTTCCAAGATTATGTTTTCATTTACGACTGTTATTTCTTTGGTTGTGCAACGCCGACGCCTGGCATAATCCATTATTCAGTATAGGCTGTCCTTTTGGATCATACAAAACGTTCTGATTGTGGGTGGATAATTTATTTATACGCACAACAGGCCTTAACACCTAGGACATTTTTATCATAAGATTCAATCATAAGATTAACTAATTACAATTGTTTTAATTAAACAAAACTCGGTTCACGTAAATTACCGTGTTTATAAATAGTTTTTAAACTTGTTTTACGTTTTTAAACTAGTTCCGAACAAAAACAAAGTGCAGTGTGTACAAGTGTAGAGTGTATCTACGTGTACTTTCGCAACTTGCACCACTATGGTGCATAATAAGTTGAATAATAAGGTTCAACCTCCTGACTCTCAATAATTATTGCAAACCGAATTGAAGAAGCTGTCTTTGACTACGAAGACAGCTCAAAACCAACAATGTCAACAAACCAAAATGCAAACAACACCCAACTCAACCACCAACAATAACTTATCGTACACTGCTGCATTAAAAGCCGTCCCGAGGCCATCGTTTCCGAGAAAAAATCAGGCAGTAGTTCTTCATGCCGAAAACAGTTTAAAACTTTATGACTACGTTCACGCAATTGGTAGTATCATTGGAGCCAAAAATGTTTGCTTCGCGTCTAGAATATCTAATAATAGGGTATGTATTTACTTATCTAACTCCGAACTATTTGAAAAATTGATAAATTCTCACCCATTAATTCAAATCAATACATTTTCTCTCAACATTCGAAGGCTTATATATCCAATCAAAAGAATTTTAATTTCGAATATTCCACCTGTTATTCCTCATGAAATTGCTGAAAACGCTATAAAAAGTCTTGGTTTACACCTAGCATCCCCCATATCGTTTCTCAAAGCAGGTATCCCTGGAGATGAATATAGCCACGTATTAAGTTTCAGACGCCAAGTTTATATAAATTCCCCTTCTGAAAACTACGAGCTACAGACATCATTACTTATTCCATACGATGGCACCAAACATATTCCTGCACAGTCAGAGACCCAAGCCCCAACTTCTAACATTGAATCTAGCACAAACATAAATGAAAGCGACCAGTCATCTCAAATTCAAGCAACAGTCCAAAAAAGACCTTCATCTTCCATCATTCCTACACAGACAGAGACCCAAGCCCCACCCATTAACATTGAACCTAGCACGAGCATGAATAAAAGCGACCAGTCATCTCAAATTCCAACAACATGCCTAAAAAGACCTCCTTCGGACTAACTTAATGACGAATCTAGTCTTCCTACATCTCCGTTAGCTGACACCTCCGAAATGCAACCTCCTGATATTCCCAATGAATTAAAAAGTAATAAGAAATCCAAGAAGAAGAGGCGAAAAACGGATGATACTATTATCACCGATATCACTAGACTGGACATAACTGAATACTACAACAAAAATCCACAAAATATCCTCTCTCTAAACGAACTTTTTGCATTTTTAGAAAATACTAAAGGTAGCAATGACCCCTACCATGAAGCCCTAGAGTTTACAAACGACATCAACACACTTCTTACCAATTTACATTCTATATGTACACACCTTTCTGAAAGAACAATAAAAAATAGACTCACACGATTAATAAAAAAAATCAAACAACAATGCAATGATAAATCTGCAGAAAATAATGATACATCAACAATACCGTGTCTTTTACAAACAGATCATAGTGATGACGAGTCATTCTCCGATAGTTCTCTTACCTCCCAACAGTCACAAAAATAAATAATATCTTTCACTTTACTTTACCATTCACTCTAATCCAGTGGAACTGCGATGGATTTTATCCACGCTTAGAACACCTTCAACATCTCACCTCTGAATTCTTCCCAGAGTTTTTCTGTCTCCAAGAAACAAACTTTACCCATTCTCATACACCTTTTCCAAAAAACTACATCGGCTACCATTTTATCAGAACTTCGCACCTACGAGCAAGTGGCGGTACATCAATCTTCGTTTCCTCTGATGTTTACCATCAACAATTCCATCTAGACACCGATCTCGAAGCTACAGCAATAACCGCTTGGTGTCCACAAAAAATCGTAATATGCAACTTATACATCCCTCCAAATTATAAACTATCTCCAACTGAAATCACAAATTTAATTAATCAGCTTCCAACACCATTTATTCTAGTTGGTGACTTTAATTCCCATAGTCCTATGTGGGGGTCCAAATATACATCTGCGCGTGGCAAACTAATTGAAAAGGTGATAAATTATTTAAATATAAATGTTCTAAATACAGGTAGCAGCACATATTTTCATGTCCAGTCTGGTAGCACATCATCTATTGATCTATGTATTTGTGACCCTGGTTCTGCTCCTCTCCTCTCCTGGTACACATTGGACGACCTATACAATAGTAACCACTACCCAATCATCATCTCTAATAATACTTCTCAACCCATTCAAACTAAGATTAAATGGAAAATTTCAAAAGCGAACTGGAATATTTTTAGCGAAACTGTTAGGGAAAAAACCGATCAGATCTTGTTTGAATATGATATAAACAAAAACGTAGATGTTTTTACTAATTGTTTACTCTCTTCAGCTGAACAATGCATTGGCACATACAATACAAATTTCACAAGAAAAAGAGCTGTTCCATGGTGGAATAATACATGCCAAACTGCTGTAAGAGAATGTAAAAAAGCTTTAAATAAATATCGACGAACATGCAATGAAACAGATCTTATACATTTCAAAAAAATGAGAGCCTTATCGAAACGTACCCTCAAGGAAAGCAAGAAGGATTCGTGGAAAAAATATGTTAGCTCTATTAACTCTAACACAAACCCCTCTCAAGTGTGGAATAAAATCAGACAAATGAAAGGACACAACATCATATAAAATTCCTGCACTCATCCAAGAAAATAAAGTTATTACCGATGACCAGGAAATTTCAGAAATAATTGCTGAATATTTTAGCAACAAAACGAAAAGTAAAAATATATCCTTAGAATAACAAACATCCAAAAAAACTTACCCAACAAATTCCAGTCATATAGATTGTATAAATCTTCCTTTTTCTTTGTCAGAACTCGAATTTGCCATTTCCACTTTAAAAAATTCGGCAGCAGGACCCGACATGATCCCCTCAATTTTTCTTAAAAATCTACATCCAAGTACACAATCGAAACTACTTGAGCTATATAACATTATATGGACAAGCCAAGAATTTCCTTCTCTTTGGCAACAATCGCTTGTTATTCCAATCAAGAAATCTGACTTACTGTATAACACAGTAAACTCTTTCAGACCAATCTCTTTGATATGCACACTGTGCAAACTCTTAGAAAAGATGCTAAATTTTCGACTTATCTGGTATCTTGAAAAGCAATGTTTTTTTGACAAAGCCCAATCAGGTTTTAGGAAAAATCGTTGTACACTAGACAACCTAATTATCTTACAAAATGAAATTGCACATGCTTTCGCCAGCAACAGAGATTTAATTGCTGTATCTCTCGACATAGAGAGCGCATTTGATACAGTTCAGAAATCGGTAGTTCTAGAAACTCTTCAAAAAATGAAATTATATGGTAATGTATATAACTTTCTCGAGAACTTTTTGTCTAATAGAACCTTCAGAGTCTCTACCAACGGAAAATTCTCGGCAATACATCTTACTGAAAATGGTATACCACAAGCATCGGTTCTAAGTACTACTCTATTCTTGATGAGTATAAATAATATTGGCACACTGATTCGACCCCCAGTCAAATATACAATTTACGCAGATGCTCTAGTAATTTTCTCTCAAGGCAAAACCATATCATCCACTTGCGCCTTAATTCAAACTGCTTTAAATGATATCCACAGTTGGTCAAAAGGAACAGGATTTAAATTCTCATCAAAAAAATCTAAAATAGTTCATTTTAGTAAAAAACATAATCCCAACTTAATTAATTTAACTTTAAATGGCACCCCACTACAAGTAGTTCATCAACAAAAAATTTTAGGTGTAATCTTTGATAAAAAGTTATCTTGGAGATATCATATTCAAGAATTGAAAGGTACCTGTCTTAAAAGAATAAACATCTTAAAATCACTAGCGCATCATCAGTGGGGAACAGATGAAGATAAGTTGCTGAGAATTTACCGATCTTTAATTCGTTCAAAAATGGACTATGAAAGTATATTATACATGTCAGCTCCCAACTCACAACTAAATTGCCTCAATATCATCCAAAACACCGCTCTTCGAATATGTCTGGGTGCGTTTAGATCTAGTCCCATTGAAAGTATTCAAATCGAAGCTAACGAACCACCTACTCATATTCGCCGTCAGCGACTTCTTTTGTCATACTTTGTCAAAGCATCAGCTAATCCAAATAATCCAGTCAATGGATTAATCAACTCTACCAAACCAACGATAGTAAACAAACCCAGAACAGTAATACCAGCTTCTCAAATGCTTAAAAAACTAGTAGGTAATATAGACTTACGAACTACTACTCCAATCTCATATTCTAACATTCCACCATGGACAATAACATTGCCCACTATAAACACCAGTCTATCAACACATTATAACAAAAAAGAAACCCCTAGTTCCGCCCTAAAGTCATCCTTCCTTGAACTCATCCACACCAAACAGTATGACTCAATCATCTACACAGATGCTTCTAAACTCGAAGATCAAGTTGGATCGTCTGTGACTACCACCAACGAAGTTATAGTACCTACCGTCTTCCATATTACTGTAGCATATTCACAGCCGAACTATATGCTGTCATGAAAGCACTTAGTTGTCCAACCAACAAAAGCAAAAACCTCGCAATCTGTACTGATTCGCTATCTTCCATACTATCCATCAAGGACTTTTACTCCCAAAACCCACTAATTCAAAATATCCACAATGCATACCACCTATTGTTAGATAAGAACGTATCGGTTAGCATTATTTGGACTCCATCGCACGTGGGTATTACAGGAAACGAAAACGCCGATCAAGCGGCCAAAGAGGCATCCCGTTCTGACATTCCAATGGAGAGTATACAACTTAGTGTAGATTTACAACATACAGTAAACCAAATGTGCTTGAGAGTCTGGCAAAACCTCTGGAATAGAACAAACTCAAAACTCCATAGCATTCAACCCAGAATACCTGCCTTAAAAATACCAGCACTTTGTAGAAGGGACAAAGTTGTCATGAGAAGACTAAGAATTGGACATTGCCGTCTTACACATGGTTACCTGATGAGCCAGGGAAATCCTCCTTTGTGTCATACCTGCAACACTCGTGTCACCGTCAAACACATACTAGTTGAGTGCCAGCTATACACGAACACCCGAAGACAACATAAACTGGATGAAGACCAAATCCCCATTCTTAGTGATAATAGTAACTTTAATAATGTGATAATGTTTCTTATAGACTCTCGGTTATACTACGCCATATAAATGTTGTTTTTTATCATTTTGCAGATATTGTAATTTCTTAATTTAAATTCTTTATTATCTTATTTCTTGTAATTTAAACACACTGTAAACCTTACTTTTGTAACCGTGTCAATGGCCTGCGTTGCTGAGACACGTTAATTTAAATAAAAAAAAAAAAAATAAAAACAAAACTCAAATTTAAGTATATACAAAAATTTTGAACTACTCTGAAGGACCTGATGAACAATATTTCCCCATTCACTTCTGTTTTATGCTTTTCTTTTCTAGTCCCTCGCCTTCACGCATTTAAGGTCTTC
Organism: Diabrotica virgifera virgifera; assembly: GCF_917563875.1. Classification (NCBI taxonomy): domain Eukaryota; kingdom Metazoa; phylum Arthropoda; class Insecta; order Coleoptera; family Chrysomelidae; genus Diabrotica; species Diabrotica virgifera. The sequence goes on from NC_065452.1 coordinate 83,843,070, forward strand.
CTCCACTTTATTAATCCACCTCGTTCTGGGACTACGTTTTCTTTTGGGGCCTGTTAGTTTTCTAGTTATAACTAGTTTAGGCATTCTGTTCGATGTCATTCTTTTTACGTTTACCAGCCATCTGATTTTTGTGACTTGAGGAACCTGGTGATGGTAGGGTCTTTGCACGAAGTCATTAATTCGTTGTTGGTTCTTCTCTCCCACCCCTCTTCTGTCTTCCTTCGTCCGAATACGTGTCTCAATATTTTCCTTTCCCATCTTTCCAGAGTATCCCCTTACTTCTTCTTTAATGTCCATACCTCGGAGGCATAGGTTGAATATGGGTCTAATTATTGTTTTATATATTCGAGGTTTGTCTTGTCTAGAAACGTACTTTGAATTCATGAAAGCTCTTAAACTGCATAGTTTTTAATCGCTTTTGCTATTCTGGCATCGAGCTCCACTTTGTCTTTTTCTATTTTAATCGAATATGATACCCAGGCATTCAAAATTATCCACCCTTTTAAATCTATAGCTTTTACCACTTATAGACCTCACACTAAAGTCTTCTTTCCTTCTCTGTCCTCCCATGTTCATATATTTAGTTTTGCCTTCATTTAGTTCCAATCCGAATTTATGTGTTTCTTCAATAATTTTCTGCACCACCCTTCTTAATTCTTTCACGGTTCTTGCTAAGATTTTTAGACCATCAGCAAATGCCACGCACTGGTGCTCATTTTTTATGATTGTTTCTTCCACCTTCATTCTGCATTTTCCGATTAACAGTTTCTAACACAAGTTGAATAATATAGAAGATAATCCTTGTCTCAAGCCTTTTGCAACCGTCAATTGATTTGAAATGTGACAGGTAGAGTTATTTAGTGTGATTTTTACTAACCTGATCAATTTTTTTGGTATATTCAAATACTACATTGCTCGATACATTTTGACTTTATTGACTATCGTATTCTTGTGTTAAATCCATAAACAAAACATGCAGAGGAACTTTACCTTGCCCAGTAAAACCCATTTATTAATTACTATATTCATTAAAAAAAAAAAAAAGAAAAACGATCAAATAAGCTGTTAAAAAACAAATGTGCAATTAATTGCTTCTAGATTTAGAAAAGTTTAGTTGTAAAAATTATTTGAGATAGGCAATGTAGATATGCTATAAAGGTAAGATAATTTGACACAAAAATAATCGATCATATGGTAAAATGACAATTCTAATTTCTAGGTTAAAAATTTGTCAGCTATGTACGTAAACATAAATATTTTATGTCATTGGTATATTCGGGCATTGCATAGTATATAGTAAATAAAACCTCTTCTTCATCACTTTGGAAAGTAATTAATTCATTGCGCGGAAAAATAAAAGGAAATACGAAAATTGAATCGGTTAAAACCAAAACAGGAGAACAAATAACTGACAGAAAAGAAATTTCAAATGAATTTAATACACATTACAGTACATTAGGAAAAAAGTATGCACAAAAAAATACCCATTTGTAATGATCAGATTGAGGAAATAGACAGGATAGAAAGCAGCATGTACTTGTATCTCGTTGACCAAAAGGGAGTGGTAAATGCAATACAATTTTTAAAAAACAAAAAATCTCCTGGCTGGGATAAGATCAAGACAGAAACCATCAAACAAATTATTACTTCTTTAACTTTTCTCATTAATGCATGTTTTCAGGATGGTTGCTTTCCAAAATGTCTGAAAATAGGCAAAATCAAACCTCTGTTTAAAACAGGAAATAAAGAAGACGTGATTAACTACAGACCACTCTTTTTGTTGTCTGTTTTTTTCCAAAATATTTGAAAACATTTTAAAAAATAAATTAGTTAGTTTTTTGGATAGGTTTAGTATAGTATCGGATTGCCAATACGGTTTTGAGAAAGAAAATCGACACAAGATGCTATTTGTAAACTAACATCACAAATATCAGAAGCTTTTGAGTCTAATAAACGTAGTTTATGCACATTCGTCAATCTCCCTAAGGCGTTTGACACGATATCTCACGAGATCTTGTTGAAAAAACTTGAGAAGTATGGTCTGAGAGGACGGGTTTTGACATTACTAAAGAGTTACTTAAAAGACAGAAAACAATTTGTAGAAATTGATGGTGTCAAAAGTGATCCTGAAATACTTAATTAATTATGGCGTACCGCAAGGGACCGTATTAAGCCCTCTACTTTTTACACCCTATGTTAATGACATGCTCAAACTAAAAACTGTTGGAAACATAATTAGTTTTGCTGATGACACTGCAATTTTTTATAAGGCCGATAATTGGGAATATCTTAAAATTATAGCAGAACAAGACTTCAAAATTATAAAAACATGGTTGCAAATAAACAAACTCACATTAAAGTATGAAGAAACTAAATATATACATTTTGCAATATACAGGGTGTTTCATTGGGAAACGGAAATACTTTAATGGTGAATAGAGGTCACAGAGCAGGTTCTAGATATAGTACATTTTTTGCCCTACCGACTTTTATAACCGAGCTACAGGGGTTTTATCGATTTTGCCCATTTCTTTCCTAAGCCATAACTTTAGAACCACCCTGTATATTTTTTTGATATTTGGTACACATATGTCTCATTCAAAACCCAAACGACCTACATACTAACCATAAGAAAAATCCAGGTCCGGATTAACAAAAAATTATAAAGTAATTGTGACCTTAAAACAACACACTCTATATTGAAATTTTGAAAATCCGTTTGCATATTTGAAAAGAGCACAAATAAGTAAGTTTAATGGTTCGCTTCAATTTTTCGGCCAGACAATTTTATGACTTTCATTTTGAAATTATATTGAATTTTTTAAGAACTTTGACATTAAAAAGCAGATATTATTAACTTTTAGTTATAAATTATTAAAGTTAATGAATAAATACTCATTTTAAAAATAATCAATACTTATTTACCACGTTGGAACGACCCAATTACTAATGACAAGAAAAATCCAGGTCCGGATTAAGAAAAAAATACAAAGTAATTCTGACCTTGAACCAACACCCTGTATATTTGAATTTTAAAAATTTGTCTGTGCATTTTAAAAGAGCACGAAACACTGTGATTAAAGGCTTATTTTAATTTTTTCGCCGTTGATATAATTACATCAATTGTGAAATTATATTGAAATTTTAAAGAACTCTGGGATTAAAAATCAGGTATTGTTAACTTTTAATAATAATTTAATGTTAATGAATCAATACTTATTTTAAAAATACTTACTACTTATTTACTACGCTGGCTTCATAGATTCTCTGGATTTGTAGCTATATGCACATCATTAAAAATTATAATTGCGAGAATTGGGATATTTTAATGATTTAGTAAAGAATTAAAAAAACTGCTATATCTAATAAAACAAAAATTTGTTACAATTCAACAATTTAACATAAATTAAAAATATTTGAACTACAACAGTTGCTCAAAATGTCCGCCATTTTGTTCGATGCATTCCCTTGCTCATTTTAAAATATTTCGAACCGATTTTCTAATTACATTGGGATTGTTCTTCATTTTTCTGGTAGCTTCTTGTGACCTTGACAGAATTAATCAATGTGATTTCAAAATTGCCGTAATTAAATTATCTGCGCAAAAATTTGACATGTACCTTTTAACGCAGTTTTTATGCTCTTTTAAAATACACAAACAAATTTTCAAAATTTTAATATACAGGGTGTTGTCTCAAGGTCACAATCACTTCATATTTTTTTCTTAATCTGGACCTGGATTTTTCTTGTCATTAGTAATTGGGTCGTTCCAATGTGGTAAATAAGTATGGATTATTTTTAAAATTAGTATTTATTCATTACCTTGAATAATTTATAACTAAAAGTTAATAATATCTGCTTTTTTAATGTCAAAGTTTTTTAAAAATTCAATATTATTTCAAAATGAAAGTCATAAAATTGTCTGGCCGAAAAATTGAAGCAAACCATTAAACTTCCTTTTTTGTGCTATTTTCAAATATGCAAACAGATTTTCAAAATTTCAATATACAGGGTGTTGTTTTAAGGTCACAATTACTTTATAATTTTTTGTTAATCCGGACCTGGATTTTTCTTATGGTTAGTATGTCGGTCGTTTGAGTTTTGAATGAGACATATGTGTACCAAATATCAAAAAAATATAAAGGGTAGTTCTAAAGTTATGGCTTAGGAAAGAAATGGGCAAAATCGATAAAACACCCTGTAACTCGGTTAGAAAAGTCGGTAGGGCAAAAATGTACTATATCTAGAACCGGCTCGGTGACCTCTATTCACCATTAAGGTATTTCCGTTTCCCAATGAAACACCCTGTATAAAAATTCTCTGCCAACTTTTAGTTCACTAAAAATAAATAAAAAACAACAAATATTTAAAGCAGAGTACATAAAATATTTAGGGGTTATAATTGACAGGCACCTTAAATGGGACTTACAAATAAAAAATATTATAAGAAAAATACGAGGACTGCTACCAAAATTCCGCTATTTAAAAGAGGTTTTGGATGTTGAACAGCTTAAAATGCTTAACCTGTCTCTAGCTAGTACAATCTCATCTTGTATATGGGATTTTAGGATGAGCTGGAATAGCTGATTGCCATCTGGTGACCCTTCAAAATACTCAGAAAATAGTTTCTTAAACTAATATATAGAAAACGAAAAACATATCCCTCAGACCAACTTTTTCATGAAACTCAGGTTCTTGATGTTCGGCAGTTGTACTGCTTAGAGCTATTTAAAAATATTCATAAAGATAAAATTCCCCTAAAAGTAAAAGTGTCAAATTATGAAACAAGAAGAAAATTGAATGTCGAATGTCTTCACACTTTAAAAACAATCACGCAACGCTCAATTACATATTTTGCTCCAAAAATATACAATCAATTGCCTATAAATTTTAAAAATATCAAAAATTTTTATTTGTATAAAACATTAGTTACTGCTTGGGTAAAAGAGAAAAGGGAAGTTGTGTAACAATTTAATAAATTTAAATTATACTAGATAAAAAAAAACATAGAAATTAGATTAGAAACTGTAAAAATAAAATAATGATTTGTAAAAAAGAAACAATAACCATAAACCTGTCAATATTAGACAGATTAAGTCAACAAGCATGTTTATGCTTTTAAGACTTTTTTTACGTTTATTTTATTGTAAGTAAACGGAATTGTAAATTATTGCAATAACTATTAATAAACGTATATTATTATTATTATAGTGAAATTTGATATTATATTTATTTAATTTTACATTAAACTATTTTAAATATTAATATTCTGGCAAATATTTTTATAAAAATTGATGTTTATATAAATATAAATATTTTGACAACTGTCAGTGTCAGATTTACCTAAAATGTCATATAATGATGTGCGACATTCTTAAAATCCTATATGACAGTGGCGGCTGGTCAGAGGAGGCAAGGAGGCAAGGGAGGCTTAGCCTCCCCATAAATTTTTTTACACATGCTACACTGTTTTGTTTATTTTGCTATTTTGCTTCGCGTTAGAGATATCGGAAAAAGTTATTTGAACAAGTTGTTCCAAATAATATTCTCACCACACATACCAAATTTCATCACAAAATTCGCACATTTAGTTTTTTCATTACTTCTAGTCAGGATCCCAAATATGGAGCGGAGTCTGCTGGCCGGAAAGTCTCACTTGCTAATGCTCCGCGCAGCCCAGCAGCGTTTAAGGAGACCTGGTCTCCTTAGCGCTGCATTATCGCGTAACACAAACACTGCCCAGAGATTTAGCAAGGGCTACTAATCGGCCAGCAGCCTCCGCTCCAATTTTGGGATCCTGACTAGGTACAAATAATGAAAAAACTAAAAGTGCGAATTTTGTGATGAAATTTGACATTTGGGGTTAGAATAATATTTGGAACAACTTGTTCAAATAACTTTTTCCAATATCTGTAATGCAACGCAAAATATCGGTAATTTACCGTGTTTTTGGATTCGCAGTAGGCCACTTTTAGAATTAAAAAAATTCAGTTGAGCATCTTAAAAAATGTGAACCTTCAACCTGTGTGGACTAATAAAAAATGGTCAAAAAAATGGGGCCTTAAATTAGATTTTTTGGCGGACTTTTTTTTGCTAGTGCAAATTTGTCTACATATTTTACAGTTAGGTATAGCCTCCCCTATTGTAAAAATCACGAGTCGCCACTGCTATATGAAGTCAAAATTAATGACGCACGAAAAAAAGGGTTTGAGATCTACTACATACCTTTATTGTTTACTCTTGTATGCTTCTTCATTGTTATATCATCAGTATAATTTATAATTTCTTGAAATGTTTTGTATTTGGATAGTTCCTATTGTATTTGGATAGCAAGTTGTAAACAAATGTTAATTTAAATATTATATCTCATTCGTTTTGTGTCCTTTTCCAATATTTTCGTAATTATTCCCGTGAGTTATTGCTTAACATAGCTCCTTGTTTTTGTTTCTGTATTTACATAGTCGTATTATTCATATAACAAACCTTTCAGCTTTTTTACTGTCTCTTTGATAAAGGTCACTTTCTTTAACATAAAAATGAGGGTTGGCTTTATTTGGGGCCTTATTGACTCTGCTTGAAGCGTCGTCGAAAAGTCACGTTTATCATTAACGTTTTGTCTTTTATCTTTGAAGGAATGGACATTTCTGTAAAGAGAAGAATGGGTAACTTCCAGGACAAAGCATTCAGTTCGTTTCAAAGAGAGCACAGAAAATATATTCGTAAATAAATTTGGTAATTACAAGTATCCGCTATAGACCTTGAGCTTGAGCCCACACTTAAAAAAATATTACCTCCCTCAGAAGACTTATTTTATTCAATTATTCACGTCGAGTCGGACAACTTTTCTAATTCGGAAAATTTTCAAGACGGAGGAGTTTCGTAAATATAGAGGTTTCTAAACTCCGACAACTGGAGTACCCTTAAAAATTTGTCCGATAATATTAGCAGTAAATTGTAAGTATTTTTATCAAACAATTCCGCAAAAAATAATCCTTTAAGAATGCTTAGTGCGCCCCCCATATGGGGGAGGGGGGACGTATCATAAAGACTCATAAAATTTATACAATAACTGCTGATTTTTGCAGGATTGTTTGATGAAAATATTTACAATTACCTGTTAATATTGTCCGACAAATTTTTAAGGGTACTCCAGTTGTGGTCGCATAAATAGCAATTTTAAAAAACAAGTATATGGTCTTCAGTAAAAACATGACACAACCAGTACATATTAGTATAATAACGGCATTCATTTTGAAATAGTATCAAGTTACAAATACTTGGGAACTTTAATAAACGAAACTGGAGACAAAACAATGAAATAAAAAGAGGTATCGAAATTGCCAGGGCCACCTTCATAAAGATGAGAACATTTTTCTGCAACAGAGATATAAGCAAGCATCCCTCTACGATTAAGAATGCTAAAAGGCTACGTATTTAACACGCTATTATACGGTGTAGGGGCCTGGATTCTCAAACAGAACAACATAAAAAAATATTGAAAGTTTCGAGATGTGGTGCTACCGTCGAATGCTGAAGATAAGTTGGGTTGAAAGCGTCACAATCTTTGAACTAATGCCAAGGATAGGAAAAGACCCAGAAATTTTGTTAACGATAAAACGAAGAAAACTCGAGGATTTGGGTCACCTGATGAGAGGACATAAATATGCATTACTTCAAAATATAATGCAAGGAAAAATAGAGGGAAAACGGAATCCAGGCCGTAGAAGAATGTCATAATTTCGGAATTTGAGAGAGTGGTTTGACTGCACCACTAATGAACTCTTTAGGTCAGCTGTAAACAAGGTCAGGATAGCCTTGATGATTTCCAATCTCCGATAGGAGTGGCACAAGAAGAAGAAGAGTTGTTGTCGGACGTACCAAAGTTTAGAAACCTCTATATTTACGAAACGTCCCGAAAATTTTTCTGAAATAGGAAAGTTGTCCGACTCGACCTGGCCCCTGATTCTAATTCAAATTTCGACTCAAAACAAGTCGCAATCAATATGGCGACGTTGAAATGCGACTGTGCGAGCCTTGTGGATTTTAGTTGAACTAACGAAATGATGTCATGAAAAACCGACTTATCGAAATTAATTGCGACTCCAAAAAAGTGGTTGATATTATAATTTCGTGTCGAAATTATTGTGACACGGACGTGAATTAATGTCCCAAAGAGAGGCTAGGTTTAGTTTAGGAGATGTGTTTTGTTTGTTTCTTGCAAGGAAAACTAAAGCAAAAGGTGCTGTAGGCAATATGGCTGGGTTTTATGGAAATTTGCTGGTTTTGGAGGGATTAGATAGAATAGTATTAAATTAGAAATATAATAATTGAGAATGTTAATTGAAACGTGAATTATCAACTCAATGAAAAATGTAAGGTAATAATCTGGGAAAATTAGTATAAAACAAGGAAAATTATGTACCGGCTATTTTATTGTTGGACATGCTGGAATAAAATCTTAAGATTTCATATATTAGTAATATAGCTATGCAAAGTCTGCAGAAATTGTGCTATTTGGTTTGTAAACAATTAGCGCTCCGAAATCTTAGTTTCAATTGTTGCTCTCTAACTCAGGAAATTTTAACGTTAAACCAAAAACACTCACATAAAAATTCACTGTAATTTGATTCTGCACATTTTATTTTATTTTATTTTTTCGATTTCCTTCGGCGGAAATGTTCCTAGGAAAATTCGGATTTTCCAAACAAAATCTTTAATTTGTAACTAAAATTTTAGGGAAATAATTATTTATCAAGAATTAAATAACTTTGTGACATCAATCTTTTTTTTTATGTTATGAGTGTCTTGAATATATGAAAATTTGTATATGTAAAGAGGACTGGAATAAAAAGGTAATGGTTCAAAGATTGAAATCCTGTTGTTTATAACTCTGTCGCAAATTTGACCAATTATTATACCTGGAACCACTCAATTCGATTTTTTTTCTTCGAAGAAGAAGCAGTGCCCTTTTCAACAGCGTTAACTTAATTTAATTTAATCTGATATTTTCTGAGGGGTTCCATTTGTTTATAAGCCAAAAAATTGTTTCTTTATAACATTCCTGGGACCGCTTAAACAGTCAATTTCAATTCTGTAAAGTATGTTGAATAGGTATAGAGCTTTTTTATACGAAAATCATAGTTTTTCTGGTGTATCATAATCTTTCTGGTTATTACTTCGAACGAAAAGTTTTGAATTAACATTTTAATTATTGCTAAATTATTGGTTAGATTGTCCCAACCTCATCAGCCTCCTGAAATCTTTAATGTCACCAATTTATTTAATTATTGATAAATAATTACTTTCCGAAAATTTTAATTGAAAATTGCAGATTTTTTTGGGAAACTCGGATTTTCCGAGTAAAATTTTTGTTGAAGGGAATCTGAATAAAATAACTTTGTGCAGAACTAAATTGCGGTGAACTTTATTTGAGTGTTTTTGGTTTAAAGGAAACATCTTAGGAGTTACAGAGCACTAATTGAAAATAAAAGAAGATTTAGGAATGCTAATTTGTTTATAAATAAAATAACACACTTTCTGCGGACTTGTTATACCCCATATACTGATATATGTTATCTTTAGATTCGATTTTAGCAATAAAATAGCTGGTAAATCATTTTTCCCAAAATGACATTTTTTCCAAAATGACATTTTTTCGATAATTCTCCCCGACTATCAACAAACGTTGCGGTGGTTGCATATAGCCAATAAATCCAATAAACAGGAGGACCAACCCAAATTCTGAGCAGTGTCAAAATGATAACGTTAATATCCCCAGTTATAGTGCGACTGGGGATTCGAGTCGAAATTAAATTGCGACATCGAAATGAATTAGAATCAGGCACCTGAATAACTAAATAAAAAAAATCTCATGAGTGAGGTATTATTGAGTTTTTTTTGTGTGGGCCCAAGGCGCACGATGGCAGAGGCATCTTGCGGTCAGTGTTCGTAGTTGAACTGCAGGATAGTCCACAGAATTTAAATATTTCAAGTTGGGATTAACTATACTTTTAAATTATATCAATACTGGTTTCGATTATAAAACAATTTTTATCTACTGACATTTTAGTACATACATTTGTCATTTGTCAACCCCCTCCTTCCACTTCCCCCACCCTTATTTTTAAATAGGGAATAGGGGTCGTGTGCTAGCTCATTTGAAGGGATATTGAATTCTCTCTTCAGTAATATAGACATTAACATAATTATTTATACAGGGTGTCCAAGAAAAATTTTTTTAAATAAATTATTTTACACAAAAAGAAGCATGTACCTATGTAATTTATTTAATTCGAAATACATTCTACTGCTGTCACAAAACAGAAAAAAATGTTTTTTTTTATTAATAAACATTATTTTTCGCTTAATTTCAATGTTCAAGCTGCCACCCATTTGCCTCATGGTAGGTTGAATATTGAATTTAAGCAACAAACAATGTTTATTTATCAAATAAACATTTTTTTCTGTTTTCTGTCAATGTATTTTGAATTAAATAAATTACATACATTCTTCTTTTTGTGTCAATTAATTTAATTCAAAATAATTTTTCTTGGACACCCTGTATAAATAATTATGTCAATGTTAATATTACTGACCTATAGAAGTATTATGAGGGTTTCCTGGGTAGATTGAGTTACGAACAATGAAATACTAAGAAGAATAGGTAAAGAGAAGGAAGTTGAACTTACAATTAAAGAAAGAAAGCTACAGTATCTCGGACATGTGATGCGCGACGAGAAGTATGGCATCCTACGACTGATAATGCAAGGAAAAATAGATGGCAGAAGAAGCATCGCAAGAAGACGAATTTCATGGCTGAAGAACCTGAGAGAATAGTTTGGATGCAGCTCAAAACAACTATTTAGAGCTACTGCCTCAAAAATTAAAATTCTTCTTCTTCTTCAGCCTATGTTCGTCCACTGCTGGACATAGGCCTCTTCCATTTGCGTCCATCGATTTCTACTCTTGGCAATTCTCATCCACTGTTTGCCCGCGACTTGTTTGATATCATCTGCCCACCTCTTCTGCGGTCTGCCTACTCCTCGCCTGTTCTCTCTTGGTCTCCAGTTTGTTAGTCTCTGTGTCCATTTTTCGGGATTATCTCGGGCAACATGTTCGACCCATTGCCACTTGAGCCTCGCTATACGTTCTGCGACATCAGTAATCTTTGTTCTTTCACGAATGTCGATATTTCGAATTTTGTCTCTCAAACTAATCCCTAGCATGGCCCTCTCCATCGCTTTTTGAGTTGTACTGAGCTGCTCTAAGCTTTTCTTTGTAAAGGCCATGGTCTCCAGTCCATATGTAGTTACAGGCAAAATACATTTGTCATAAACTCTACGTTTTAGATACATTGGTATATCTCTATTCTTCAAGATAAAGCTTAACTTGCCGAAAGCTACCCAAGACAATTGTATGCGTGTTTTTATTTCGGCTATTTGGTTTTCTTTGCTGATTGTAATGGTATGTCCAAGATATATATATATATATATATATATATATATATATATATATATATATATATATATATATATATATATATATATATATATATATATATAGCGGTCTACATTCTCCAGACTGACGTTGTCAATAACAAGATTAGTTTGTACATTACTCATTATTTTTGTTTTCTGAAGATTCATTTTGAGACCTATTTTATTTGACTGCTTGTTTAGTTCCTTCATCATTTGCTCCAGTTCCTTGATATCTGTACTGAATAATACTATTTCGTCCGCAAACCTCAAATGACTCAAACTTACACCATCAATGTTTAGACCTCTTTCCTCCCAGTCGAGCTGTTTGAATACATTTTCCAATGCTAAGGTAAAAACTTTTGGTGAAATAGTATCACCTTGTCTAATACCTTTACCAAGGCGTATTTTTTCGGTTTTTTGGTCTTCATTGATTTTGATGTGGAATGTGGCCTGTTCATAAATGTTTTTAATGAGTGTAGTGTACCGTGAGTCTATTCGAGCTTCCCTTAGGGCTGACAAAAAGGACCAGGTTTAAATTAAAATAGCTATGGTAATTGCCAACCTCCGTAGCGGAGATGGCACCTGCAGAAGAAGAATATTACTGAATAGAGAATTGAATAACTTTTCAAATGAGCTAGCACACGACATAAGGGGTGGGGGAAGTGGAAGGGAGGGGGTTGACAAAAGACAGATTGTTTGTACCGTAAAAATGTGTCTCCCTTAGATCAAAAATCAACCTGTTTCGTCATTTCTTTAAAATCTAATAAATATTGCCAAATATCGAGGTGGACTGTTTTCTTAGGCCCACACCCACAGATCATCTTCCTGATCTCATGGTTAATCCCCCTGTATTTATTGTTATCTTTGTTCTTACACTGTCTCCGTTGGTCCATCACAATATAGTATCTCGTCATTTATTCATTCTCCTTTTCTCCTTACGGAAGTCTTTAGTATTTCTTTACAAGGTTCCTGTAGACAATGTTTTAGTAGAACCCAGTGCCCGTCAATATGATTGATGTATAATGTTCAATTTGTTACAGTTTATATGCATTTCATGTTGGAGGCATTCTTTTACGTTGGGTTCTCCAACACGCACGAAGTTTAATAATGAGATACTCCTAAACACAAAAAAAAATAGAAGTACTACAGACAAACTATATGTCTGCTCTTTTGACGAATTATAGACAGAATAATAACGTCAGAAATATGGAAGCTGTTGGGGAGGGGGATAAACACAATGGTAAATCCAGCATTTCTGAAACTCTTACGAGAAACGAAGAAAATTCTTACCCAAACTATTAATTGTCGACCACCATTTACAAGAGTGGACATATACTTGAGCATTGAAAATCACATGAACAAGAAGAAGCGGACACTCACTAATTGAATTTTAGAATTTTAATTTTGAACATAAAAAGTCACTCAAGACTTTTGTTCCTATTTTCCAAAATATTTTAGTCAGAAAAATACCAAATACAGAAATCCGAGGCAAAATATTGAGACATGCTTTACCATGAGATCGATAAAGTAGAATAATCTTTATACTGATCTGCCCACTGGAATTTAAACGCAAACTTTTTGTTGTTAGAAGTTATCACGCGTACGGAATTGGTTTTACAGTAAGTGAGAATGACAAGCAAGCTTCTGCAGCATCTCATCGTAGATATATATCTTTGCCCAGTTATATCCTCGTCACCCTTGAGATGCAGATATAATAGAGCCTCCCTACTCAATGGTCAACAGACATAAGCAAATAATAAAAGGGCGACTCTTGTCTTGCTTTTCAAAACGACAATTCAATTTTTTCGGTGATAGATCTTTACATAATGGGATATTGATATGATGCGTGGAAGAATTTGTTTTTTATAACGTGATTTAATACATTTCTGAATTGAGCTCGTTTCAGTTCTCGCTGTGGACGATCGGAATTTTAAATTTGATTTTCCTTTTTGTGGGGTTGACTCTGGTGGTGACAACCCAAAGAATGGGCGACTTAGAATTTTACGGTTAATTTGTTTGTTCCCACAATAGAAAGATTTAGATTTTTTGGATGAATAAGAATTTAAAGAAATTATTGATCTGTTTATGTATTTAGCTCAACAGATTTAAGAGGCATAGCGCTATCATAAAATACAAATTATATAATCATGATGTAAACTAAATAATTTAAAAAATTGATAATTATAAATTATTTTTAAAAATATTTTTATTTATTTTCGGTTCAGAGTTCTACCCTATATTTCCTTATTACTTTTCCTTATTTTCTGGATTTCATTCTTATTTATGAATTTATTGTTCATTGTATAGTATAGGTTCATTGTTTTTTGAATTCTATTATTAATATCTGTTTCCTGTCTTCCGTTGGCTTCTAATTATTAGTTTCTTATCCACGAGGAAAAAGTTTTCCTGTAGTTGGGTGTATACCATATATTACAAAAACGATAAAATCCTTTATAAAAGGTATATTTGTTAAAATCCCAAAAAAGGGCTACATCACAGAACTAGTTTTCGATCGGATGACCAATCATCATCAGTGCTTACGTGATTCTAACATGCTAATCACCAAAATACAAAAATATGTGGGTAAAAATCATTTACAATTGATCCGTCATAAACACATAGATAAAATAAATATGCGAACTTAAACATGGATATATAAAATATCCAATCTATTATGCTCTAGGTACCATTGAGCTCGAATTTGACTTATTCACATGATGACTATATGGTAACAAGTCAACAATTACTTACTAACTTATTCCTTTTCACTCCATGCGGACATAGGGCGTCAACTGTCTGCCTCCATTCTGTCCTATCCTTTGTACTGATCTTTATTTTTGCCCAGGTTTTCCCAATAGCATTTAAATGAATTCATTTTACTTGATTCCTGAAAAAACTAATAAGTATTTTTTAAAAATTTAAACGCCGAACGAAATATTACATTATTACCGAGGGCAGAAAGCCCCTGAAAACTTCTAAAATGTTTATTTTAATAAGTTACAGTGGTGAAAAAAAAAATAGAAAATTTAGTGTGGTTTTTAATTTCAAATATTTCATTCAAAAGAAACTGTTTGTTTATTCTAAGGGACTTTCTGTCCTAGGTAATAATGTAATCTTTCGTTCTGCGTTAAAATTTTTTAAAAATATTTAGTAGTTTTCTCAGGATTCGAAAAAAATGAATGCATTTAAATAGCATTGGACCAAGATTTTGCGCCTACCCCCTTGACCTAGCGAAATAAGTAAGAAAAGAGAACAAGACGAGTTGCTTATCAACAAGTTGAAATATCGCAGTTGACTGATAACTAAAACGACCGGAATGTTGTTTTTCACCTACCTCTACCGAAAGTATACTTTTCCGGACCTGAGTGTAGGTAGCAAAGTTGTAGTTTTCCTCCCTAGGGAGGAAAAGTAAAAGTGACGTCATGGTATTTCATTCATGAAATATAACTACACGATGCCCTTACATTATCTATTTTCTATTACGTAAGTATCTATACATTTTAACGTTTATTTATAAAACACCTTGTATGTTGCAGAATGGTAAAAAACAGTAAATTTTTATTTTGATTTAACAATATTTACATTAATAATTTGACTTATATTTGACAGTTGACAGTTATATTGTACAGTTACGATCACTGAATAGTTTACACCTTAATTTTTATATTGTAATACTATAAATTTGCAGTGTCAAAAATTTCGCGAGTGTTAAAAAATAAAATAACAATATCAAACTCCTCCAAATGGTTACCATAAATTTGAATGATACGCAAAAGCAAGAGCAATTGCCAAACTCGAAGAAGGTTGGTTTGGACAAGTTGCTGCAGATTTGGACGTTAGCCATATATGTGCATATGAAAAATCAAACAAAGATTGGATAATTTGGGATAGATATAAAATAAAATCGGTATTTTTAAACCAGACTTCCTTGTTTTCATTATTAAGACCATAATCCATTCTATTCAAAAAAACTTCTTTTTATACTTTCTATTTTGTTAAACTTTGTATAATATACCTACATATTTTTATATTATTTTTATTTTTTTTTATTTTAATCAACCTATTCTATGTACACCACTGATAACGTCACTTTGACGTAAAAGGTGAGTTTAAAACAAGGTAATAATTTAAAAAATCGGCTCCTAGATACGTAAGCCTGTAAACTATTCAATGACCGTAACTGTACCTACTTGTTAGTTTTAGTTCTAATAAATTTTGTTGGTTAGTTACATAACTTGTTATTTGAGGAAGGTGGAAAAACCATATGTATAACATGGGAGTAAAGTGCCTTTTCCTCCCTTGAATGATTACTGCCCTCCGCTACGCGTCGGGCAGTAAACTTCATTCTCGGGAGGAATAGTAGCACTTTCCTCCCTTGTTATACAAATAGCTATTCCGGTGATCGACAAACGCTGTACCCAAATTACGGCATTTATTGTTGACCACAGCTGATTCTGGACGTGACCAACGGTGTTTATTGATAATCATGGCCTGTGTTTTGTATTGACCACGGGAAGTTGCTGGTGACTGACAAAGGCTGTACGTATCTGCCAGACAAGCGTCTGGCTTGACGCTGTACGTAACCTACGGCATTTATTGGAGACCACAGCATTGAAGCATTCATATGCAAATATGTATTATGCTTGCTGCAGAATTTAACAAATTTGTCCCCTTTGGTTTCTTTTGAATTACATTGAATATTGCACTCTCTAAATAACAGATTTAATTGTCGTTAATGGGAATAAAAAATATTTATTACTCATTTATATATTTCTTATTTTATAGCTCTCTTTATTTTTTATCATACCAGCATTTTGAAGGATCACGAACAGTGTCACAATGGCTTGTAACGAACTTAATAGGGATACATTTTGGTAACCGTTTAACTTTAATACCTAAACTATATTTTTAGAAATTAAGACCATATTTTATAGGCCATTAAAGACGGTTAAGAGACAGTGATTACACTGTGATTTACAATGTTTTATTCCCACGATACATTGTTGCCGACTTAGCGGGTTATATCAAAATAAAACATTAAATAAAAACATAAAATTTAACAATTACCCCACATGAATAGCAATGAATATAACCAATGAATACAACATAGTAAGCTCATAATAACGATTTTTTACTTATTGTCAATACGAAGCATCGACTTGTAAATCAAAATCCGCAAGCTGCCGTGGGTATACTAAAAAAATCGTACAACCCTTAACTCAGATTCGTTATAAGCTATAAAATGTTATACGACTTCAGTTTACATAAAGTGTGCGTAAATCATGACGTGTTTTTACTATCCGAATTTTAGTACCTCGAGGGCCAGTGGCATTTTGCCTATAATCCTAATCTATTCACATGCATGTGAAGAGTGGTCCTAAACAATCCAATTTGGGATTGATTGTACTACATATGTAAAAGGGGATTTCGTAAATAAGGGGAATTTTAGAGCGCAGCCTCAACTAAATTTAACAGAAAAAAGATTCTTTTTTTTAGATTTGACGACGAATGTATGTGAGAAACTACAAAAACTTTTTAAAAAAAATCTAACCCCTTTAAAGAACCCTTTTAAAAAACTAAATTTTTAACGAAACCCTAAAAAGTAAAGTTACACGAAATTTACTTTAACGAAACCATCAAACCTAAAACCCTAAACTAAAAGCAAAACCAGTTTTATGTGTATTGTTTATTATTAATCTGTCTTGTGCAATAATCTCCCACTGTTGTTGTATCCTCATCTTATGTAGATCATTCGTTACTGCATCTTTCCATATTTTTCTTGGGTAGCCAACTGCCCTTCTGTCATCGGATTCTTCCCAGAAGGTTTTATTTACTATACTCAAAAAACGAAATAATTTGCAGGAAATTCTTGTATGAAATTTTACTTCTTCTTCTTCTGGTTCCTATCCGTTTCGGATGTTGGAAATCGTATTGACAATAATAACGTTGCTAGCTGCGGCTCGAAACAGTTCCGTTGAGATGTTCTTAAACCATGTTCTCAAATTCCGCAGCCATGATATTCTCCTTCTACCGGGTCCTCGCTTACCTTTGACTTTACCTTGCAATATGGACTGCAGCAGGGAGTAACGGTGCTGATTTCTCATAACATGTCCCAGATACTGCAGTTTTATGCGTTTAATGGTAAACACAATCTCCGGTTCCTTTTTCATTCTTTTTAGAACTTCCTTGTTCGTGATCCTTGCTGTCCAGGATATCCTCAGCATTCTTTTATAGAGCCACATTTCAATTGCTTCAAGTTTTTAATAGTGGTGTCTGTAACCATCCATGTTTCCACTCCGTACGGTAATATAGAGAAAACAACATTTCAAGTGTCTCATTTTTGTATCTAGGGATATCTAGGCTTTTTAAGATTGCGCTCATTTTGTTAAAGACCGTTCTTGCCTTTCCTTTGCGGCACTTTATTTCCTGTACCTACATTGCTCCACTGCTCATTTATAATACTTCCCAGGTAGCAATACTGTTTTACGCGCTCTATCTGCGTTCCATTAATGTATAAATGAGCCCCCTCTTTGCTGATAATCATTTGCTTGGCTTTTTGGGTATTAATGTTTAGTCCGTACTGTTGACTTTACTCGTTGATTCTGTCCATTAGCCTCTGAAGTCCCTCTAAACTATCTGCTATCACCATGGTGTCGTCGGCATATCTAATATTGTTTATTCTTTCTCCATTTAGAAGGATGCCTTTGTCTACTCCGTATAGAGACTCGTTAAAAATTCTCTCTGAGTACATATTAAATATGAACGGCGATAGGATACATCCCTGTCTAACTCCACGTAGTATTTTTATGTGATCTGTTTCTTCTCCGTTAATTTTCATATATGCGCTGCGGTCTGATTCCATTAGAGTTCTGAAATTATTCTGAAGTCTTTGTCATCCAAGTCTGCTTCTTTTAAAATGTTAATCATCTTTTGGTGTTGTACTCTGTCAAATACCTTTTCATAGTCGATCAAGCACGCGTATACGTCGCAGTTAACGTCTCTGCATTTTTGAATCAGGACCTGTACTCCGAAAAGTGCCTCTCTGGTACCCACTGTATTAATGAAACCGAACTGTCTGTCCGATTTGTTCCCTAAAAGTTACTTATTGCCTACTAAAATCATAGTATAATTGTAGAATTATACAATAGAATAGAAAAATTATTGTATAATTTTACACGCCACTGAAATTACTCCTCTTTCTCCTCAAATTCCGTAATAATCCACGAACTTCGAAATAAATCACTGACAACTATTTCGTTCTCTGATTTTAGCCTTTCATCATTCGATCTCAGTATATGTCCTGCCCATCTTATACGATTTGCCTTAATGTCTAGAGTGCTTGGAATTCTTGATTAAGTCTTTGTCTCCACTCTCCTGTTATCTCGTCTCCATAACGGCCAAAGATCGTCTGGAGGATCTTCCGTCATAAGACTAATAATTTTGTTGTTTCACGCTGGTGCAGTGTCCATGTCTCATTTCCATACATTATTTTGGAGCAAATTATAGATTTATATATCTTTATTTTAGATGCCTTTTTGAGCAATTTTGATATAAGTACCGTCGCTAGGGAGTAATATGCTCTATTTCTTCATATGTCATGATTATAGCTGCTACATCTTTTTCATAACTGTTTTCGGCTGTTATCACTGTTCCCAAATATTCACATGCATGTGAAGGGTGGTCTTAATCAATCCAATTTTAGATTGATTGTACTACAGATGTAAAAGGGGATTTCGTAAATAAAGGGAATTTTAGAGCGCAGCCTCAAGTAAATTTAACACACAAAAGCTCCTTTTTTAAATTTGACGACGATTTTATTGGTAAGAAACTAGCAAAAAAAAAATCAAGCCTCCTTTAAAAAAACACTTTTTGAAAACTAAATTTTCAACGGAACCCTAAAAAGTAAAGTTACACGAAATTTACTTTAAAACCCTCAAACCTAAAACCCTAAACTAAAAGCAAAACCAGTTATATATATATATATATATATATATATATATATATATATATATACATATATATATATACATATATATATATATATATATATATATATATATATATATATATATATATATATATATATATATATATATATATATATATATATATATATATGTACAAATATTTTCGACCGTACTGTGTTATAGTGGTTTGAAGTTTCAGCAATTCGGTCATGTGAAATAAAAGTCTATTTGTTATTTCTCAATATTTCGTCACACTTTTGTGACTTCTTCAGGAGAAAACTGTAAATTTATTAAGATTAGAAATTAACAAAAGCTAAATATTTAATTACTTACAACTATAAGAGTATTAATTTAGATTTTTTTAACATATCGTAAGGGACATTGATTTTAATATTAATTTTAACATTCTAAATAATAAATAACCTTTAAAATATTTTCAAAACGTGTAAAAATTCAAACAAATTACTCAATTATTCACCTAATAATTAATCCATCTTAATTTTTATTTAATTTCGAAAAATATCAGCCTTATACTAACTCACTATGTACCATCACTTACATTTTATAGATCAATTTAATATACTCTAGTCTCTTTCTAAAATTTTTCTACTATTAATCATACCTTTCCACCTTAAAATTCCGTTAATATTTTCTTTGGTTTACTTTGACCTATTTATTATTAAAAAAAGAATTTTAAATATCAGACAATATTCTATGAATATAAAGTTTATTGCAGTTACCATAACTCCGAAATAATAAATGTCAAAATCAAAATTAAGTCAATGTCCCTTACGATATGTTAAAAAAATCTAAATTAATACTCTTATAGTTGTAAGTAATTAAATATTTAGCTTTTGTTAATTTCTAATCTTAATAAATTTACAGTTTTCTCCTGAAGAAGTCACAAAAGTGTGACGAAATATTGAGAAATAACAAATAGACTTTTATATCACATGACCGAATTGCTGAAACTTCAAACCACTATATATATATATATATATATATATATATATATATATATATATATATATATATATATATATATATATATATATATATATATATATATATATATATGTATTGTTTATTAACGTATGTCCTAAAAGTGTTGGCAAAAAATATTTATCGAATATTTTTTGTTAATGAAAAAATTTATTTAAACAATAACTAGTTATCGCAAATTACAATTTAATGCAATTAACTAAACTATACTATAAAATTATGTGGAGTGGCCCATTCTTCTCTACGGGCGACTACGAACCAGAGACATGTAAAAGGATATACTTGGCTAGGGATAGGGATATGCCACTCAATGCATCGATGTGTAACATCGACATAGGATTGAGTGGTCTAGCCTTCTTTGTCAGTCATATGCGCGGGATCGCTTGGTTAAAAGAGATAGATAGACCACCGATCGACTGTTTCCATGCTGTTTCTGCGTTACGCTTTTTTGGAGAGTATGCCGAGTCTACGCTTAATATGTCAATGCTACGAACTCCCCACGCTACCTAGATTTTAATGGGTTCAGTTTTATAATAGGATTAAAAGCGACTACGAAATGCCCCACGCTACCTAGGTACTTAGGTAATATTTTTGTGAACATATAGTTTTTATTTTACTTTATTGTATTCAAAAAGGAACCCAATTCCCAAAGCATGAGCGAACATTTTAAATGATTAAATAATGAAACTATAACAATATAACCGAATAAAGTTTATTTATAAATCTACATAAACTTATATAAAATAACAAAAACTACAGTTAAACAATAACAATGCTTAATTCTAATGTCTGCTTAGTGATTAAAATAAGTTAAGAGTGAACACTATATTTTAGATTTTGAAAGTTAGCTGCATAATAATTGCAAACTGACTTAATGAAGTCTAATTTAGTAATGTTTTGATTAACGTAATATTCATTTAGCCTATTTTCAATAAAATCAATTTTTCCTTTTGCCGTTTTATCAAGTTTTTCTTTGAATTTATGTGCAGTTCTAATTTTCACATATACTTCTGCTTGAAAATTTAACAAAATGTCTGTAAATTTAAATATGTCAGGATGTGATTTATAAAAACATTCGTTAAATTTCAAGTGAAATGATTCACATGCGTTTGTAGTAAATATAAGAGATGATGAATTTGAAGCCCACATGTAAGTTGGAAATGTTGAATCTTCCGTTAAATATTTATGAACTAGGTAATCACAAAATTGCAAAACTCTGTCATCTTCTGGCATAATATTAAAAAGTTCATCAGAAAAAGTCACCAACATCATTTGGATCTAAATAAGAAATGCCGAAAAACAATTTTAAGTATTTTCCAATAACAGTTTGATTTTTATATTCCGAGGACAAACCTAAATTTTGAA
Source organism: Diabrotica virgifera virgifera (assembly GCF_917563875.1). Taxonomy (NCBI): domain Eukaryota; kingdom Metazoa; phylum Arthropoda; class Insecta; order Coleoptera; family Chrysomelidae; genus Diabrotica; species Diabrotica virgifera. Next base: position 83,864,881 of record NC_065452.1, read on the forward strand.
TTTTTCGGTACCAATTTTGTATTAAATGAAATTTGCAACAAAAAATAATATTGTTGGGCCACACTAACTTGGCTGCATTTTGAATTGTTATTTCAAAATTAGAAATTATTCGCTTCGGTTTGAAATTTAAATTCCAATCTGTACATATTGTTATTAATGTATCAAATTACTTTTGTACGATTGCTGTGATTTATTTGGTAACAAACAAAATACTAGAGGAAAATAAAAACCATTTTTGTAGCCATGTATAGTAAACATCTGACGAAAATATTTAGAACAGTATTGAAAAGTTCCATCTACATACAAAGAATCTACATTACACAAAAACTAAAGATTTGTGGAACAACTAAAAATTGCGGAATTATTTTTCGTAGATAATAAAAAGTTTTCACCTGTATTTGTTTTTAAATGTAAGTTCACTACCACTTGTAGAGGTTCTTCCTGTGACTTGGGTAATGATGGTGTGGATTTTCGTCTTGCAGCATAGATATTTCTTCAAACGCAAAAAATGTCTGTAGTCGTCAGCGGTAAATTGCTGAAATTTTCCTTCCTCAATTCCTTGTGGACAATATTTAAAGGTCTTTCATATATATCTTCTACAGCTTTCCCCTTTGTAGAATTACTAAAAATTTGCCGGTCAACGTGGATATCTGGAACATGCTCCACCGATGCTTTTTCAAGAATAACGTAATTTTCATCACCTTCTTTTGTGTACACGTTTTGTTGACACCGTTTTTTGATGCATCGCCATCTAACTTTTCCATCTTTGGAGATATGGGCCTTTGAATATTTATATTCATTAATTATTAATAAAAGTTCTGCCCTTTGACTAAACATAGTCGTTGGATTCGCCATTTAAAGTTAAACATTAAGCGGTGTTTCACATTATAAGAATTTTAGTCGTACGACGGTTAAAATTTATATAGTGGCTCCACATTCACCGCTTCAAACGTTCGGAGAAGGGAAAAAGATTCAATATATGATTGCCGAGCCACTATGTAGATTTTAACCATCGCACGACTAAAAATCTTATAATGTGAAACAGCGCTAACGGACAAAACCGAATACTATACCCCAATACTTGCAACTGAAGTAAATAACTGAAAATATTTATATTCTTACTTTCAACTATAATCAAATTTGGAATTTCCGGTCATTAAGACTTAATCCCGAACTTTCTCGGCGATGGGGCAGCAGGTACTTGGGACTAATGGGCCCAGGTAGTTCGTGGGGCAGTTAGATAACGCCGTTTTCTACTCGTCGCAAATTTCTACGAATGTCTTTCATGAGGTGCTGGGTGGAATTCAGACCAATTTCTCTTAGTTGTTGTAAATTCACCGTCTTAATTGTTCTTCATCTTGGGCTTCTTAGCCTCCTTTCCAAACTTTCCTAGACAATAAAGCCCAAAAATCCTCTATTGGGCGAGCCTGCGTCAAGTTTGGAGGATTATCGTTTTTAGGAACAGGGTATTTGGCGTTGTAGAAGCCAGTTTTAATTAAGTATCTGTTGAGTAATAGTATGGTGCTATGTCCGAAGGAGTTGCGCTTGATAGTATTTTGGGAATTTACGTCTCTTTAGATATTTAAGACCATTCCTCCTCAATTCAAACGATATCGTAGGTACTCTTAGAAGATCTGTGTTGACAAGCCAATCTTCTAGTTTCCATTCTAAGCTGGTTTTTTGCTCTTCTCACCAATATCTCCGACTTCTGTACAGTAAATGCACGTGGCCTTTCACATTTTGGTAGATTTGGTCATGCTTGCACTCCGTTATTGTTCTATAAATGGTTCTGCGTGAATTGTTTTCATTCTGAAGTATTCGAAGGGTTTCAGCTTTGAGTTCCCGCCCAACCAACTTGTGGATACTTTTTCTTATTAGTAATTTATACTACGTCTTAAAGTAAAAACTTCAAAATAAATAAATCATAACCGACAGTAGCCAATGCAAACAAGCTTTTGTTTCCAAAGGCAACTTGATATTATTTTGTTTTTGTTAAAATTAAAGCCAATTAATTTTGTGCCAAAACTTTTAGGACATATGTTATTCTTCTTTTTTGGCTTTACAACTCTTGAGTGGAGTGACTTTGAGTGTCTAGGCCGTGTTTAATATTTTTCTCCACTCTTGACAGTCTTGTGCAATAACCTCCCACTGTTGTACCTGACGTTTCCATTTTTTCTTGGGTGGCCAACTGACATTCTGTCAATGAGCTCTTCCCAGAAGGTTGTATTTAGAATTCTTTCATCATTTGATCTCTGTACATGTCCTGCTCATCTTAAATGTTTTGCCTTAATGCCTAGAGTGCTTGAAGTTCTTGATTATGCCTTCGTCTACACTCTCCTATTATCTCATCTCTACAATTCCCATAGTGCGGAGGATCTTCCGTCCTAAGATTAATAATTTTGTTGTTTTACGCCGGTTCCGTGGCCACATCCGTGTTTTGTTGACTATAATAAAGGATTCGACAAAGAACGACATGAACAATTAAATGTCCTGGAATCAAAGAAGCTGGACTACAATGACCTCAGGATTATATCGAATTTATACTATAAGCAACGAGCAAAAGTACGTGTTAACGACCAGCTGTCAGAGGAAATTGAAATCAGACGTGGAGTGAGAGAGGGATGCATGTTATCGCCAATTCTTTTTAATGCCTACTCTCAAGAGATCTTGAAAAAGCTCTTGAGGGTGAAACAGCTGAAATTAAGGTAAATGGAGTTCCCATTAACAACATTAGATATGCGGATGACACTGTCATCTTATGATGGTTCCTGTTTATCTGAACCATCTCAGATAATTGAGGGGTGGTTACCCCCTACCATAAGGGTTGATGAAATAACAATACTCACTGTAGATTCATTTATTGGTACGTTGAAGTAACTACGGTACAGAGCTGGTGGTATATTATTTAGTAACTGTGATGTTTACTCGTTGGGATCTCAAATACTAATGACTAATCTTTTCACCATGAAAGTAGAACTCAAAGTGGATTCCCCTGTTTACTATTTGGTATAAATAAAAGTGAGAGTGTTTAGTAAAAGTGCTGAATCGACTAGATTATAAATAACGAATACTAATTGTTATTTCAAACTGACCTTGTATCGAAAATGGACACATTGATGTGGTAATATAGGTCAATCGTATTTATTATAAACAAACGTATTTGTTTTACCAAAGACATTTAATTATTAAAAGAATTTGTCTTAATAAGATGATTACTGAGATGCAGTGTATCCCAATACATCTTCCCTTTCCCTCCAAAAATTTTCTGACTACGGAAAAGGAAGAAAATTTTCTGATAATACCACCAACTGCCTACTGCGTTTTAATAAATACAAGTTAAGTTTTTATTTCCTATAACTAATAATTAAATACAAAAAAAAATAAAAATGTTCGTTATCAACATTGTTCCTGTTTCACTTGTCACTCACTGTGTTCTCGGATTGTAAGTATATAATCTATTCTTATGTATTTCCTTGATTTTATTGTTTTCTGTTTTGATCTTACAATTACCGTTGTTTACCTCTGTTATTGCGAAGGGACCTACATAAAGACTATCAAACTTACCATTCTCTTCCCCTTTTACCAGGACTAGGTCTCCTATTTTAAAGTGTTGTGGTGTTGCTTTGAGCTTGTTATTTTCTTGTCGCTCTTTTTTGTGCTTTAGTAAGAAGGTTCTAGCTCTCTCGTGTGCGCTTTGTAGTTTGTAGCGTAACTCATTGTAGTAAGCATCTATATTGTAACATGGTTGAATCTCCTGTGTAAGGTATTCTGGTAGGTTAACCTTCCTGCCATATAACAGTTCAAACGGTGTGTAACCATGATACGCGTTAGGGGTTGTATTGTAGCAGTATGTGAACATTCTGCAACACACGTCCCAATTTGCTCTGTCTTCGTCTATGAATGCTCCTACATACTCGTTTAATGTTCTGTGCAGTTTTTCGCAACTTCCAATGGACTGTGGATGGCATGCCGTTGAGAAGTTGTGCTCTATTTTAAGTAGCTTTGTTAGTTCCTGCATTACTTCATTCTTATACTCTGTGCCTTGGCCTGTTCTTATTTGCTTCATGAGTCCGTATGTTGGTATAGAATGATCAAAAATTCCTCGGGCTATTGTCTCTGCTTCTTTATTGCATATGGGTATACTGACCGCGTATTTAGTAAGTTCACATAACATTGTTATACAGTATCTATTACCTTCGTTACTTTTAGTGAATGGACCTATCCTATCTATGTATACTATGTCCCATGGTTTGGAAGAAGTGTCCGATATCACGAATTCTTCGACATGTGTTCTTTTCGGTTTGTTAATTTGACATTTATGACATTGTTTAACGTATTTTCTTACGTCTTTTTCCAAATTTTTCCATCTAAATCTTACTTTTAGCTTCTTTATTAGTCTATTATTTCCTACGTGTCCTCCAAACATCGGGTGATTATGATATTCTTCTATTAACCTGTGTTTTTCTTTGTCATCTTCTATTGTTTCTGGTACTTCACATATGTATATTCCTACATTCTTCAATATTTTGTTTCCTTGTTTAATAAATTCATCTATTGTGCACAATTTAAAAATAATATCGTTTACTTATATCTTTACTTTACGTATTGCATTCTTTACCGCCAGCTTATCAAGCTGTGCCAACATTTGGTTTAAATCGAAATGATTGAATCCTGTGGCTATGCTCTTGCTGCATTTTATTTTGTTTTTGACCCTAATGCTCAGCCTTGGTGAGATTAGTTCTGCTCCAAAAGACAAAATTGGTAGTCTATGCGCCTCTAAATTATTTAGTACCTTTCTTATTGTCTGTCTGGGGCTACTGGCTGTAGTGCGAGTTCACTTTCTGCCTTCGTTTGCCTTGCTTCCTTCTTCTTTTCTCTTGCTTGAGCTCGTGTTATAGCTAATATATGGCTATTATCTATGTATAGGTTCTTTAGTTGATGTAATGTTATTCTTGAAAGGCTGTCTGCGTAGTTATTTTTCCCTGTTATATACTCTACTTCGAAATCGTATTCCTCTAAATCTAATCTGATCCTTGTAAGTTTCGAAGTTGGTTCTTTCATTGCAAATAAATGTGTTAGTGGTTTATGATCCGTTTTGACTAAAAATGTTGGTGCTCCATATAAATAACATTTGAAATGATTAATTCCCCAATGAATCGCTAGTAATTCCTTAACGATTATAGGTTTATTACATTTTCTCCTTTATTGAAACTTCTTGATGCGTATGCTATTGGTAGGTCTATTCCGTTATACTCTTGACTTAAAATTGCTGAACAACTCTCGTTGGATGCGTCTGTTGTTAGGATGAATTGTTTATTGAAATCTGGATATTTTAGGATCGGTGGCTTCATCAGAGATGATTTAAGCTTATTGAATGCTTTTTCACATTCTTCTGACCAAAAAAATTCTACTCCTTTTCTTGATAATCTGTTGAGTGGTTTGCATATTTCAGCAAAATTTTGAATAAAGCGTCTATAATAGTTACAAAATGCTACGAATCTTTTTGTTTCTTCCGCTGTCTTAGGTGTCGGGTATTGTTCAATCGTTGCATATTTCGCTTTGTCTGGTGATACTCCTTACTGAGAAAGATCTTGACCTAAATACGTTACATCTCTTCTAAAAAATTGACATTTTCCTGGGTTAAGTTTCAGATTGAATTTTCGACATGTCTCGAATGTTTTTTCAGGTTGTCTAGGTAATGTTTTTCAGATATTCCCATTACTACTATATCGTCCATGTAAAGAAATGCTTTGTCCGGTGTTAATCCTGAAAATGCTATTGACATCATCCTTGAAAAGCTATTTGGGCTTACATTGAATCCAAAAGGTAATCTGGTAAATTGAAATGCTCAATTTTCCGTGCTAAACGATATGTATTTTCTCGATGATTTTTCTAATGGTATCTGGTGAAAACCTGACATTAAGTCTATAACTGAAAACCATTTTGCTCTTCCTAGTTGATCTAATATCGAGTCTATTCTTGGTAAAGGAAATTTGTCTGTGACTATTTTCTTGTTCAGTTGTCTAAAATATATGCATAATCTCCATGCTTTATTTCCATCTATCGCTTTTTTCGGTACCAGCACTACTGGGCTGTTGTATTCTGATGTGGACGGTTCTATTATTCCTTGGTCTCTCAGTTTTTGTACTTGTCGGTTTAATTCCTCTCTTTGTGCATGAGGTGTCCTATAGTTTTTAATGTATACCGGAGTTTGGTCTTTAACTCTCAGTTTCTGCTCGTTGAAGTTGTTACATGTTAGCATGTCATGCCTTAGGGCGAATATATCTGAATAATCTTCGCATAAAGATACTAACTTATCGCGTATGTATTCTGGAATGTTTAACTTCAATGATTCCCGTAATTCCTTTTTCCTGTCCTTGCTGTCGTTGATTAGTCTATATATGTTGAATAATTTAATGTCTTATGTTTTGATTGCGTTTGTTTCTACTTTTACTGTTTCGTAGGTTGTGTTCAAAATTTTGATGTACGGATTATTACTTGAAATAATTGCTCTCGCTATGAATATTCCTGGTTGTATTTCCTGTTGTTCCACTATCCTGTCGTTCTTCAGCGTTTGAAAAATTTTTACGACTCTGTAAATTTCACATCTAGGCGGTATTATTATCGTGTCATTATCTATATTATCCAAAATGTTCGTACTAATGTAACAATCGTTGTCCTCTTTAATGTGCATTTTAAGGTTAGCGTAGTCTAGTATGCATTGAAAGTTTGAAATAAAGTCTCTCCCAATTATTCCGTCGGTTGGAATAGGAAAGCTAGGTTCAACTAATTGAAAGATATGCTCAAATCGAGATCCTTTTACTTCTAGTGTTGTTTCAACTTCTCCCATTGTTTGTAATTATCCTTTAGTTACTCCTTTTATTTTCGCCTTTGTGTTTGGTTTCACATGTTCCTTCATAAAATCTTGTGAACATTTCAGTATTGAAATATCAGCTCCTGTGTCTATGATAAATGTATTTCTATGTTCTAGGATTCCTGTTTTCATTCGTACAAAATTCGTTAGGTTTAAGTCGAAGTTGTAAATATTATATTCCACTTCTTCCTGTGTACTTTCCTTGTTTCTTTCATTCAAAACCCCAACTGCTGCTTTTCTGGTTCCTCTTGGCTGTCCTCTAACTCCAGTAGCCTTAAGTTTCTGTTACGTCCTGCTCTCTGGTTCCCTCTGTACGTTTGGTTGTTAAATTGTCTATATCCTCTGTTAGAATAATTCCGTTGGTTTTGTGTTGCTTCTCCTTCGTTCCGTTGTCCGAAGTTATTTCTTCTTCCTCTATCGTATTTGTTATGGTATCCTCTTCGGTATTGCTGCTGTCCTCTCCTATTTTCATAATTCGTCCTATAATTGAATAATCTTCCCTGTGTGTTCTCCTCTGTCGTATCAATCGATAAAAATTTAGATACTACTTCCTGCAGTTTTGTGAAATTACCTGCCTCCAGTATTAACTTAGCTCTATCCGTATTAACATTTCGTTTCATTTTTGCTACAACTGTTTCCGTTGTGTATTTTTTCGCTAATTCCAATGGCATTCCTTCCGCTATGTATGCTACCTTTAACTGTTCCGCTAGTTCCTCTACTTCAGATGCGTACACTGCTGCATCTTTGTTCCCTTGCCTTTTCTTTGCTAACTTGTCTATTATCGTTTTCGGATTGTCGCCTCTTAATTCTTTCTTCAGTGCCGCAGCTATAAGTGGTATCGTATCCTCTGTGAGGTTTCTAGCCTTATTGGTCAATCTTGTCTTTATTAATGTTATTGCTGTTTCTTCATGTCCTTCGGCTATTTTTCCAAGTAGCTCTAATGCGTCTAAAAATGGTTGTAGTTTACCTGCGCTTCCATCAAACTCGTTGGGCAATACCTTGCTTGCAATATTCAAAAATTCGTTAATTGTCAGAACCATGTTTAATATTTTTATATCTTGTTTTACGTCGCCTTTTTCCTCTTCTATTTCCTCGTTAGTTTTTTCCTCTATTTCTTCGTCACTTTTTTCCTCTTCTACTTCTTCGTCGCTTTGTTCTTCCTCTATTTCCTTGTCGATTGGCTGATGTATTGAACTTGGAACTACTGTTCTTAAGTTTACAGCTTGAAATGAGCGTAAAACTTTGTCTCTGATTCTTCCAAATTATTTGTTGCACGTTTCTCTTTGTTTCTCCGATAGCGCTTCCCAATTTTTCTTCGTTAAGTGTGTGAATTTGTTATACAATTTAATTAACTGTGTCGTTACTTCTTCTTGTATATCCTTAGATTTAGGTACTTTCTTCTTCAAGACCCTTCTACTTTGTCTTACTACTTCTTGCGTAATCTCCTCAACTATTTTGACGAAGTCTTCCCAAGTAACTTTGTTGCTACTCATTTATTTATAATTTTCCTCTCCCTATTCCTGTACTCGTATGAACGCATAAATTTGACAGTCTTACGAGGTATAGTAAATATACAGCGTGTCTACTTAAGTTGGAAACATATGGGAAACTTTTTTGTTATTAATTTTACGGAAAAAAGTTATTCTTTATAAAAAGTTCTGCATGCTCTTAAACCTAAGATTCAATCACCAGATATCAAATTTTGTCAATATTATACGAGGTATGTCAAAAAATATAAACTTCGTTCAAGAGTAAAGTACCTTTATTTCTCTCAATATCGAAAATTCTTATTATGAAAAGTTGTTTGGAAATAAAAACTAAGATCAAATATGCAATTACATGCTTCTAATTGGTTTAAAATATTTTCCAAATTTTTCTCAAATTTATTGATATTAACTTCGTTTTTATTTATTACACATACGATAACTCTTTTATTATTACTTTTACGAAAAAACAGGTATTCTTTATAAAAAGCTCTATATGTCCTAAGACCGAAGATGCAAGCATCAGATATCACATTTTATTAATTTTATACGAGGTATGTCAAAAAATATGAATTTCACTCAAGAGTAAAGTACCTTTATTTTTCACAATATTGAAAAGCGTTATTAAAAAAGTTGTTTAGAATTAAAAACTATGTTTCAATATGCATTTACATCCTTCTTGGTACTATAATCTTGAGAGAATTTCATATTTTTTGACACATCTCGTATAAAATTATTAAAAGTTGATATATCAGGATTGTGTCTTAGGTTTTAGACCATGCAAAGCTTTTTATGAAGAATAACTTTTTTTCGTAAAATGAATAATAAACGAGTTATCACATTTGAAATATTTAAAAACGATGTTGGGTATCCATAAATTCGAGAAAAATTTTTTATTTCAATTAGAAGGATGTAATTGCATATTTGATCTTAGTTTTTAATTCCAAACAACTTTTATCATAAGAATTTTCGATATTGAGAGAAATAAAGGTGCTTTACCCTTGACCGAAATTTATATTTTTTGACATACCTCGTATAATATTGAGAAAACTTGATATCTGATGATTGAATCTTAGGTTTTATGACATGCAGAACTTTTTATAAAGAATAACTTTTTTTCGTAAAATTAATAATAAAAAAGTTTCCCATATGTTTCCAACTTAAGTAGACACGCTGTATATAAAATATATATATATATATATATATGTAAAATATTATATCAAAAATAGTAAAAATATAGTAAATTGTAATGAAAATCATTATATCAATCAATATAAATCACCATAAAAATCAGTAAACAAATCAAAATGTTATAAAAATCAGTAGGTAAAATAATAATTGGATAAAAAAGCCGGTAAAGATCAAAATATATGCTAGTAAATATATAAAAATCATATAAAAATGTATCATTACGTCCTATAAATAACCATAATACTTGAGAAAAAAAATTCCCTATAATACCAATAAGATAATTAAAATAGAATAGGTAGATAAAAATAGGTAAAACTTAGATTATGTGTATCTTAAATTACGATTATATTGTTATTATATGCTTATACGAATTAGAACTAATATCTTGGAAATACCACAAGAATAAATAATAATGGACTTACTACTTTTAAACGTCTAAGTTCGTATCACCAAAAGTTCTCGATTCACGTCCCTTTTCCATACCATGTTCCATCTCCATACCATATTCCATTTTCCATACCATACTCAGCTCCGTCTCGGGCCTGACGTCTGCACCCTTTTTCTATATACCACACTGTTCTAGGGTGGTCGAGGTGCAAGAAACCTCATCCATTGACGTTTTTCTTTCCATTTCTCGTTCCAGACTGCTAGTTCCCGTGTTCGTCCCTGGTCTTAGATCGCCATATGATGGTTCCTGTTTATCTGAACCATCTCAGATAATTGAGGGGTGGTTACCCCCTACCATAAGGGTTGATGAAATAACAATACTCACTGTAGATTCATTTATTGGTACGTTGAAGTAACTACGGTACAGAGCTGGTGGTATATTATTTAGTAACTGTGATGTTTACTCGTTGGGATCTCAAATACTAATGACTAATCTTTTCACCATGAAAGTAGAACTCAAAGTGGATTCCCCTGTTTACTATTTGGTATAAATAAAAGTGAGAGTGTTTAGTAAAAGTGCTGAATCGACTAGATTATAAATAACGAATACTAATTGTTATTTCAGACTGACCTTGTATCGAAAATGGACACATTGATGTGGTAATATAGGTCAATCGTATTTATTATAAACAAACGTATTTGTTTTACCAAAGACATTTAATTATTAAAAGAATTTGTCTTAATAAGATGATTACTGAGATGCAGTGTATGCCAATACAATCTTAGCTGAAAATATTGGGATCTTCAGAGGCTGGTGACCAGAATAGCAGAGTTTGGACAAGAATACGGGCTAAAAATGAATGTCAAGAAGACAAAGTTTACGAGAATATCGAAAACTCAAAGAAATACCGAAAATCTCTTCATAAACGGATCCAATATCGAACGAGTCGACCAATATGCATACCTTGGAACAATGATCAACTCCACCGGAGATTACTTACAGGAAATCAAAATCAGAATAGAAAAGGCTAGAGCAAATTTTAACAAAATGAGAAAAGTGCTCTGCACAAGAGATTTGAAGTTGGAGCTAAGAGTTAGGTTGGCTAGGTGCTACGTTTTATCGACTTTGTTTTATGGAATGGAAGCTTGGCCTTGAATGCTGCATCAATGAAAAAACTAGAATCATTCGAGCTGTGGGTGTACAGAAGAATTCTGAAAATGTCGTGGACAGAACACGTCACAAACAAAGAGGTTCTAAGAAAGATGAATAAAGAAATGGAAATCCTAAATACCATTAAAACAAGAAAATTGGAATATCTCCGACATATTACACGTGGAGAGAGATACAGCTTGCTCCAATTGATTGTGCAGGGAAAGATTCAAGGAAAGATAATTATAGGGAGACACAGAATATCGTGGCTGCGCAACCTGAGGGAGTGGTACTGATGTAAATCAAATGAACTTTTCAGAGCAGCCGTCTCTAAAATACGAATAGCTGTGATGATTGCCGACCTCCGCCGCGGAGATGGTACTTAAAGAAGTGTCCACATCTCACTTCCATATATTATTATGGGACGAATTATAGTTTTATATACTATTGTGTATCAATTTATCAATCAAAGATAGAATAAAAATTTTATTTTTTTAGTATAACGCGGGCACATAAATTTGATATACCCTGTATATTGATTTGTAACTATTTAGTAGAAGGTAGCTTTTACGCAGTGGGTCTATCCTTAATGAGTTTTTCCCTGAAGACTTAAAGACATTTGTAAATAAAGTGAAGTGAAAATACAATTTATTTCGGATTATAATTTAAAAAGATTGTTTGTTACGGGAAAGGTAAGATCCACAGGTAGCTGTAATTATTAGTTTTTAGGAAAATAAAGGTAGAGAGATTTGGAATTTTAAGCCTGTTTGTTTAAGCACAAGAATATTTGTATAATTTCCGGAAAGTGATTAGGATGAGTAGAAGTATTGTTTGAAAGAATGCCTGGGTTTTTCGAATGAAAAAGAGGAAGGTGGAAAGAGAAATGTTTCTGATTAGCTTGGCAATTTGGAATGGGGAAAGAGAGGTTGGAATGTTGAGACAGTTTGGAAAAGAAAGTATTTTGTGTGGCCGGCATCCGAGAAGGGCAGTCGAAAAGTTTTCACGGATAGTTCAGAAGCAAGTACTAGTGGTTGTTTGTTAGTGGAGAGTAGCTGAAAAGTGGAACGATAGACAAATCAAATCGAGAAGAAATACCTCTTTAATTCTGTAAAGTCCAAGAGAGTAAGTTACAAGAATTATCGTTATTAAAATTATTTGTGGCAGCAAGTAAAAAAGATACTTGGGTCTCAGGAGATTATTGTTGAGAGAAAGAGGGGAGAGAGTTTTGGAGTTTATTGAACGAGTACTGGTCAAAAGAGGCCTGGCTTGTCTTTTGGAGAAATAGTTGCTGGTATGCTGCTGGATTGATGCTGAGAACGGAGAGGGCTTTGATTGGTAGCCTAACATAATCAACAAGAAAGAGCTGTTTGGGTCAAGAGGAGACATCATTGTGTGTGAATCAAAAAGGTCAGTCAATAACTTATCTCATAGATTTTCTTTATAATCAGAAGTTAATTTTTTTGCGCAAAAGCATATGAATTAAGATTCCAACATTTCAAAAATTTAATAGGAAGTATAAGTAGTTTTGCGAATACCTAAATTGGTTTGTTTAGCTTGTCTTATTAATGGTATCAAGAACAAAGCGATAAATATTTGTTTGAATTAGATTAATTTATATGGTAAAAGTTTCATTTGGACAGTTATACCCACAGGATTTAATTGATAAATTTTCAGAGCATTGCTTTTGATAATGAATGTGTTTCTATATGCTTATTTATGGTATTTCTATTTATTTCCTTTTTCTATTTTATCCCGATAAGGATCAACTAAGAGATACTGAAGCCATGAGAAAGGATAAGTATAACCTAAAATAATTTAGTTAATTTTTTATGACAAAAAGGCACCCTGAGATTTTTCTTAATTTTTTATGTATGATTTGCGACAATTAAATAATTAATTAAATAAATCCTAATTAATATAAAAGTAAGAGACAGCAGATCATAAAAATACCTTTGTTTTAGCTGCATTTGAGAGCAATTTTGATTTAAGAAGCGTCGCTAGCGAGTAATACGCTCTATTTCTTGATGTGATTCTAGCTGCTACATCTTCTTAATAACTGCTTTCGGCTGGTACGACCACTATATTCACATCGATGAGAAAAGTGGTCCTAAACAATCCAATTAGGGATTGATTGTACTACAGGTGTAAAAGGAGATTTCGTAAATAGGGGGAATTTTAGAGCACAGCCTTAAGTAAATTTAACACACAAAAGCCTTTTTTAGATTCGACGACGATTATTTGTGAGAAACTACATAACTTTTTTAAACATCTAGCCATTACGATCTGCTGGTTTCATTGTCCTAAATAAATATTTACAAGTCTATTTGTAAGGTCTATCTGCAAGGGTATAACGTTTATTGACTCCTTAACAAATTTCTTCCATTCTTTGCGGTTTCGTGTCAACAGCCTTGCGTATGTCCATGTCACTCCTCTTCTCTCCAATATCTTTCCGATTACTTCATCCCATGTATGTCTCGGGTTTCCTTTTTTGTTTTTCAATATTTTTGCCTCCCACACTGTTCTTACCTTTTGGTAACACCTTTAACTATTCTTAACCATTTAATAATCAGTCTAGAGTCTAGAGTATTATGAATTTATTTTCGAAACATTATTTTTGATTGATCTATTTTCACGGCTAACCTGATAAAATTTCACGTAATTTGTGTTGCAATTAATGTTTGGCTTAAAGAATCACGAATAACTCACAAATTAAAGCAGTTATGTATAGGGATTTCTTAAGAAATAAAAAGTACCTACCATAAAATATCATTTCATTAACATACTAAAATACAGGGTGTTCTATTTAAGAAAACATAGAAAATACCCATTCCGAGTTTCGACCAACCCTGTATACTAAAATTAAACATTTCGCTTGATTAATTATGTTTAACAATACTATCTTAAAAATCATTTGAACATAGAGGTTTTGATGGCAAATCACTACAATTCTACAGGGTGTGAATTTTGATACGAAATTAATAAAAAAAACGCAAAAAACTTTTAAACTACCCCGTATAACATTACAATACCTCATATTTTAAGAAAAAAGACATGGAGGAGAATCCAAAAATGGGTCTTGGTGACTGTACAACTCGCTTCCATCTCGAAAGGTCGTCCATGATAATTGGGTCAGTAGGTAGTCCCATTGTTCGTAAATCTGACCATATGTTATCTCTCCATCGCACTCGTGGATGTCCTAAGTGCCTTCTTCCTGTCTGGGCTTCCTCCCAGATTAGCTTCACAAGGCGGTTATTAGGGAGTCTATGGATATGACCTGCCCACCTTAGACGTTGAGATTTATTCTCTTGCATTACGTATCTAGCCCTATACCCTGTTTGACCTCAGAATTTCTTCTCATTCGGTATTGGTTAGTATTCGGGTCGCGATAAAGTCCAAAGATTCTTCTGAGGATTTTTCTCTCAAAACACTGGCGTTTTCTTTCCATTGCCTTTTTCAGCGAACATGTCGTACACCCATACATGAGCACCGTTCTAATCACTATCTTATATACCCTGTTTTTTGTTGTCAGTGTTAAGGTACGTATCCATACAAGGATGATCCACGCTCGGTGTAGCAGCCTCACATAGGGGATACGTTGGTGTTTGCAGCTCGGCTCTCACCCTCTTCGATTCAACCGGTTTACGGTTTATATGTAGGGGAGTGCATGCTGTATCCATTTGAGCAGTTACACCGAGCGCGGATCACCCTTGCATAGATACGTACCTTTAGATTTTAGATTTAATAGTGTTGTGAAGGCTATACACACACATCTATTTCCTGCCTGGATTCTCCCTTTTATCTCTTCTGTGATATCGTTATTTGCGGTAATTGTGGTTCCGATATATTTAAAACTTTCCACTCTTTAAAAGTTATATGGGTCTATTATAACATTTGCCCTATTCTATCTTGTCTCGTTTTTCTGTTAAACATTTGGTTTTCTCTTCGTTGACCCTTATACCAGCATATATAGGGTCATTCGGAGGATGATTATATTAACTGTACGTTTTTTATGTAATGAATTTTGTATTATTTTTCCTATTTTGTGATCATATCTTATAATATTTTATTGGGATTTATGTTCTTGAACTAAAAATTAATATAAGTCTCTTAATTCCAGGTTATACAACAAATAGCGATATCCGAGTAGATCCAGGGTCAATTTCCAAACATTCGGCTATATAAAACAATGCCCCGTTCTCATGATAGGTGCTTAACGCGCGTTTTGATAACGAGCGATTACAACTACATACATACATTTTACTTGAGACCGTTCACATGCCAACGCGCATTTTAATGACCTGAAACGCGCGTTAGCATGTGAACGGTCTTAAGTAAAATGTATGTAGTTGTAATCACGCGTTATCAAAACGCGCGTTAAGCGCCTGTCATCTGAACGGGCTCTAAATCAGGCTGTATCGACGCATAATACCAAAGCATGATGTCAAAGGGGAAACCAGTAAAAAACAAAAAGTTGGACAAAAATAAGTCAGGTTTTACAAATATCATCGTTATCAGAGTAGATCCAATTCCCAACACATCGGCTAATGTTAGAAAATGTTTTTCTTGAAATTAGGACCACCCCTTATTTTCAACCATAAGTTTATGACCAACAAGAGGGGTCCACATCCTCTAGCGCCGAGTCGTCGCACTGAACGTAGCCTCCGATTGAACCAGCGTGTCCTAATAGTCGTTTGGAGCTTATACAAGCCTATCTCAATGGATAATACCAAAGCATGATGCCAAAGGGGAAAACAGTAAAAAGTTAAAGGTTTGAGATAAATACTAGTCAAAAACTTTTAATTTCTAAACAAAATTGTGTAGTGAATTCCACTGTGCTTTTAGTGACCAACAAAGACTATAACTGACTTTTCTTTGTAAATGTGAGAAGGCATTTAGCCTAAAATCCTTAATTTTTTGTTTGCCTTAAATAAATGATCTAAGATTGTATGATTATGTTTTATTACCAATCTTTTCTAGAAACATTCGTTCACTTGCAATTTCTGACACGGAAAAACCCAATGAAATATTGAATAAGGGAATGAGTTCTAACATCATAATAGGTTTTTATTATTTTAGATTTTTTCTTTCATATTTACACTGTTAAGCAAAGGTTTACTCAAACTGCTCTTTTGGGCTTTTACTGGGTGGAATAAAAGAAATGTTTTTCTTACGTTAAGTTTGGGACAACTTGTAGAGAGAACCAGGTACAAGGGAGAGTATACAGTCGAACCCGCTTATTGGAATAGCCTTCGTGCCAAGCAAACGTATTCCTATAGCCGATATATTCTAATAACCTATCATTAGTGGCTAGTAAAACCGTTTCGGGATCTCAAATTTCTATTCCTTGAACCGGGATATTCCTATAACCGGTATTCTAATAAACGGGTTCGGGTGTACATCAAAATCATATTGTGGTATCGTGTTTTGTAAAGATTTTGCTTTTTTATTTTTGGTGATATCTTTAAAAGCAAAGAAAATATATGGTTTTATTTTTTAACATAATATGTTTTAACTGACACTAAACTGAATAACTTAAATTAACAATAAAAATAACATGTTAGACCGTTAATTTTCATTGTTTTTAAAGATGTCTGGAAAATTAAAAAACAAAATGTTTAAATAAAAATACGCGACTACAACGTTATTTTGATGTATGTATACCTTTGTGCTTTGTTTTTCAAACTTAACATAAAAAATATTTCCATCCTTCCATCCTGGATAAACCCAAAATAGGAGTTTCAGTGAATATTTGCCCAACAGGGTAAATATCATAAACAAAAAAACATAACAGAATCCGTTAATCTGTTCACGAGAGAATCAACTATTAAAATGAGCATAATTTTTGGGCGGTGCAAAATTTTTGCGGTTAATTATTTATGTTGGAATTGCTTCCAAATCATGTCTTCAAAAAACATGTAAAAAAGCTTCTAGTAACCGGCATAAAAACAAAATATGCGGCGTCTGCGTCTACTTAGACGCATTATAGACTTTAAAATTCAATTTGTCACTATATAATCTAGCCTGATCAGGGAACACAAAATTTTACGAAAACCTCCAAAAAAATAAAGGAAGGATGAAAATTTGGGAATAGGTAGTTGAAAATGTCTATTATTATAAATATAAGAAAAAGTTTACAATTCTAAATCCCCTCCATTTTACAAAAATTGGGAAATATGTGGTGAAAAATATTTTCTCGGGGGTAAAAAAATATACGTTCAAAATAAGTCCGAAATTGTATAAAATGACTAATTCTAAGCAACTTTTGTTCTATAGAGTTTTTTCCATAAGTCAATACTTTTCGAGTTATTTGCGAGTGAGTATGTTCATTTTTAACAAAAAAAACGTGTTTTTGGACGGTTTTTCGCAGATAACTCAAAAAGTAAGTATTTTAGCGAAAAAAATATTCTTAGCAAAAATATAGCTTATAAAAACTAAAAAAATGGTGTATGCATTAGGTCTGTAGATCCAGTAAAAGCAGAGTTGTAGCTAATGAAAAATAGGTTCTTCTTCGTCAAATTCCAAATCGAATATTTCAATTTGAAATAACCCAATAACGGAGCTCTTTTTGGGAAAATTCATTTCAATTTTTTAAAGTGTTTAAAAAAAGGTTATTTTTGTTTTCTAAAAAAACTTTTAACATTATAAGTAAGTGAGTTACGCTCAAAATATTGCTGGTATTTTTTATTTTTTGATAAAAAAATCGCGAAAATCACCCCCTAATTAGCTTCCCAAATAAAATAAATCGTTACCGCTTCACAATAAGTTACTTTACTTATGTATTGTTTATATTATCTATAAGTTTCATTGGTTCAAAGAGCTCATTTTTGAAAAAAATTGAGTTTAAAATAAAACATTTTTTTATACAGGGTGTAACAAAAATACAGGTCATAAATTTATTCGCATATTCTGGGACCAAAAATAGTTCGATTGAACCTAACTTACCTTAGTACAAATGTGCACATAAAAAAAGTTACATCCCTTTGAATTTACAAAATGAAAATCGATTTTTTCCAATATATCGAAGACTATTAGAGATCTTTTATTGAAAATAGACATGTGGCATTCTTATGGTAGTAGTATCTTAAGAAAAAATTATGGTGAAATTTGGACACCATATACAAATTTTATGGGGGTTTTGTTCTTTTAAACCCCCCCAAACTTTTGTGTACGTTCCAATTTAATTATTATTGTAGTACCATTAGTTAAACACAATATTTTAAAAACTTTTTTGCCTCTTAGTACTTTATCGAAAAGTCAGTTTTTATCGAGATATTTTGAATATTTTTCAAATCCACCACATATTTGTATATGGCTAAGTACGATTATGGAGACTTGGTAATAATATGAAAATTTATTTATGATTTACATTTTTAGGTATATTTTGAACCATATTAAAAAAGAAGTAATATCTCGATAAAAAGTGCCTTCTCGAAAAAATACAAAGAGGTAAAAAAGTATTAAAACCACTGTGTTTAACTAATGGTACCGCAAGAAAAGTTTATTTGGAACATACACAAACATTTGGGGGGTTTAAAGGAACAAATCCCATATAAAATTTTTATGTAAACATATTAAAAAAGAAGCCGCAACTCGATAAAAACTGCCTTATCGAAAAAATAATAAGAGGCAAAAAATTTTTAGATATATTGAATTTAACTAAGGTGACATCCATAAACTACGTCATTGAAAAGGGGGAGGGGGGTCTTTGCTTATTACGACGGTATACGACAGGGGGGAGGGGGCCATAAGTGCACATCCGACGTCGTTTGATGTTCACGAATATAAAAAATATACCCTATTTTAGAATTAAAAAGAATTAGTAGGTATATTACTTTTATGGCATACTTTTTATTCCATTTTTATCGCTCACGGCCTTAATAATATTGCTAGCAATTTTGTACACAATAACAAACAACAAAACATTGTTCTACGTATTTAAACAAACGCTTCTATAAAGAACAACGTCTGGAAGCAATAAATATTAAACTGTTCATTTATTTACTGAATACTCTGTGTGAAACACCCGTGTTGAGCTGCCCCCCCACTTGCAAAAATTAAAAAACAAATAGCCCTGATTTATGAGCTATTTATGAGCTTTCATATTCCGCAAACTAAAAACTTTGAGCTCGTTCCACTGAGCAGGAATTTAATACTTTAATGGGGGGGCTGAGTCAGCCCCCCCACTACTTAAAAATAGGAATATTGAATCGGTTTTTACGGTAGAATTACGAGCTATTTATGAGCTGTTGAAATTATATAGTTTCGATTTTTGAGCTCATCCCCTTCACCCATGGTGGTACCATGTCACCTTTGTGTCTTGAGGTATCCTCTAACCACTGACCAATTTTCGTGAAAATCGATGAAGGTTCGCTGAAATCGAAGGTAATCGTTGATTTTTACCTTCAGTGACTGCACTATACAAAATAAATTGCAATTTACTTTTCTAAATGCGCGTAATTCGGGAGCTTATAAATTATTAAATAATATGTAGTCCTCAAATAATTAATTTAATGCATTTTTAAGTACAACTTTCTCTGAAGCCGGGAAGATAGGGTGGTTTTCTTGCGAAGGGGTTGTAGCTCAATAATCGAAATGCACGTGATTTAATAGTTTATTCTTAGAGTATATAAGCAATAGGAATTTTATCCGCAATACGATATATTTTAAGCATTTTCTCTTAAGTTAAATCAACTAAGGGTTATTTGGGGGTGAAGGGGATGAGCTCAAAAATCGAAACTATATAATTTCAAGAGCTCATAAATAGCTCGTAATTCTACCGCAAAAACCGATTCAATATTCCTATTTTTAAGTAGTGGGGGGGCTGACTCAACCCCCCCACTAAAGTATTAAATTCCTGCTCAGTGGAACGAGCTCAAAATTTTTAGTTTGCGGAATATGAAAGCTCATAAATAGCTCATAAATCAGGGCTATTTGTTTTTTAATTTTTGCAAGTGGGGGGGGGGGGGGGGGCAGCTCAACACGGGTGTGTGAAACAATTGTACAAGAATGAATAGAAATGAAATATTTAGTCAGTAGATTATATTTATACTTAATATAAGAAATGGTCTTGAAATTAAAACAAAATAAGTATCAAGATTTATATGATACAGTTAAGAAAGCATAGGACCTCCGATAAAAGTATTGTCTTTAGTCTCAATAAAGGTATTGTTATAATTAGTTGTACATTGAATTGGGAGAAAAAAATACGCGGATATTAATAAGCTACATAGTAATAATAATTTGGATACATTCGTAAATTGTCGGATACAATTCGTAATTTTGATAGCTAACCTTAAAAAATCCAGAAATAACATGGAATTAAAAAAAAATCACTAAAAGAGGGGGTCAGGAGTTGCAATTGCGACGTCGTTATGAGGGGGCGGGTCAACTGTAAACGACGATTTACGACGGAAGGGGGGGAGGGTATTAAAAAGTCCAAAATTTTTACGACGTAGTTTATGGATGATCCCAATGGTACCACAATAATAATTTAATTGAAACGTACACAAAAGTTTGGGGGGGATTAAGAGAACAAAACCCCCATAAAATTTTTATGGGGTGCACAAATTTCACTATAATTCTTTTTTAAGATGTTCCTGCCATAAGAATTATACATGTCCATTTTCAATAAAAAATCTCTAATAGTTTTCGATATATTCGAAAAAATCGATTTTCATTTTGTCTTTCAAAGGGCTGTAACTTTCTTTATGTGCATATTTGTACTAAGGTAAATTAGGTTCATTCTAACTATTTTTGGTCTCAGAATATGTGATTAAATTTATGACCTGTATTTTCGTTACACCCTGTATTTTGAAAAAATGGAATTTTTTATAGAATTAACTTAAAAATTATTAGTAATACCAAAAATTTCAAAGACTAATAAAATGCTCGTTTTGCTTTTCTGAATATTTTTCAGTTTTTGTTTTCTTGTTAATTGGTTATGCTATGGCTGTTCAAAATTTGCCTAAACTCGTGATTAGTTACTCGTTCAAGCCATTTTAACTACAGGTTTTAACTACAATATTTTTTTCGATAAAATACTTACTTTTTGAGTTATCTCCGAAAAACCGTCCAAAAACATGTTTTTTTTTGTTAAAAATGAACATCGCAATTCACTCGCAAATAACTCGAAAAGTATTGACTTAGCGAAAAAACTCTATAGAACAAAAGTTGTTTAGAATTAGTCATTTTATCCAATTCCGGTCTTATTTTGAACGTATATTTTTCACCTTCGAGAGGGAGTATTCTCCTCTATTTTTGTAAAATGGAGGGGATGTAGAATTGTAAACTTTTTCTTATATAATATAATAATAGACAATTTTAATTACCTATTCCCAAATTTTCATCCTTCCTTTTTTTTTGGGGTCAGATTGTTCTTTGATCGGGTTAATCGCTCTTTTGGGATGGACGCATTCTGCGTCCATCCCAAAAATAAAATTAAATAAATTTATTTTTGTCAGCGATACACTCATGTCATTGAACAGAACAGTCTCCTTATTTTGAATAAATACATAGGATTCTTGGAAAATTCATTAAATGAAGAAGAGATTTGGTGAAAACAACAACTAAAGAAGAACTGTAATTTTAACTGAAGGACCTACCACTATACAAAAATAAAGACTCTGGAGATAGATTAAAAGTTCGTTTATTGCTGTAACATTAAAACATGACTAAAAAATTCGTTGATGTTTTATTTTAATCATTTTATTTCTTTGAATAAAAAAAACTTAAAAAACTAGTATTAATTATTGATGTAGGTAAGTGACATGGTTTATATTTCTTCTTTACGTGCCATTTCCGCGACGAAAGTTGGCAATCATCATTGCTATTCTAAAATTTGACACTACAGGCCGAAAGAGTTCAGTTGAGCTGCTTCCAAACCATTCTCTGAGGTTTCTCAGCTGCGCCTTCCGTGAATCTTTCCCTGTATTATTAATTTTAGGAGTTCATATCTGTCACCACCTGTTATATGACCGAAGTATTGCAGTTTTCTTATTTTGATGGAATCCAGTATCTCCCTACTGTTCTTATTCTTCTTAGTACTTCTTCATTAATTATTTTGTTTGTCCAGGAGATTCTCAGAATTCTTCGATATTTCGACATTTCAAATGCTTCCAAGCTATTGAGACATTGTTTATTAAGAGTCCATGTCTCTACACCATACAAAAGAACAGAAAATACATAACACTTTGGTACTCGTTTTCTAAGATTTAGGCTGAGGTCTCTACTACATAATATTTGTTTCATATTATTATTGAATGCACTTCTATCCTTTGCTATTCTAACTCTGATTTCTTTGGTGGTATAATCGGTTGTTTCATTAATGTTTGTCCCTAAATAGTGATAATTCTTAACTCGTTCTATCGTCTTATTATTTACGTGTAGATTGATGTTTCTAATATTTTTCTTTGATAAAACCATAAATTTTGTTTTCTTTATGTTTAGTGACAGACCAAATTCTTCACTCGTTGTAACAACCTTACCTAAAATTCTTTGTAGATCTGTAATATTTTCTGGTATTAGTATTGTATCATCAGAATACTTATCTAATTTCACATATTTATGGTGGTAGGCCATTTATTTTTATGTCAAAACGGCAAACAGGTGTATGTTTTCAAAAAACTTTTGATAGTGTGTAAAAAATATATTTTATATCAGCTAAGTACTTTCAACACATAACGTGCCATCATCAGAGCTTCCTAAAAGGACATATTTAAGATAAGATTTTTTTCATATAAAAAATGAGTGAAAAACTTACGTCCTCTTAAAATACCTTCATAGAAGAGCAATTGCTTAACAACACAACAAAAAACATGAATACTGGGCAAAAGCCACAGATATAGGGTAATAACCCTTTACAGTGAATAGAATCACATCTAAATTCTTTTATTAATTTATAAAGACAACATGGCTGAG
Organism: Diabrotica virgifera virgifera; assembly: GCF_917563875.1. Lineage (NCBI taxonomy): Eukaryota > Metazoa > Arthropoda > Insecta > Coleoptera > Chrysomelidae > Diabrotica > Diabrotica virgifera. The sequence continues at coordinate 83,887,883 of NC_065452.1, forward strand.
TTAGACCATTTTGAGCCCACGTGAACAGCAGATCAGCTGAGGAAGACTGTCATTTATTAAAATGGTAAAGAAGGAACTACAATCTTATGCGACCTCTATATTCATAAATATTAATTAAAAAATTGAAAATGACTAAATGGTTACTCCCCTACTTTGGTTGATAACATTCTCAACAAATTAAGGAATAAAAAAAACAGATCTCTAGCTTATATTGCGACCCCAGACAACTCCAACTCAGCAGTTATGTATAGATCTATATCATACATAGGTTATCCTTCAGACAATATAGCAAAAATCTTAAATAACATTCCTAACTTAAAACTTTCATTTAAATGCAAAGATAACATCAAGTCAATTTTCTCTCATACTAAAGACAAAATTAAAAAAACTTCAAAAAGTGGCATTTATAAATTGTCATGTGGTGAATGCCCTGTGACTTACGTGGGTAGAACGATGCGACCTTTGGATACTCGTATCAAAGAGCATCTGTCAAAGATCGATAAATCTAGCTTTGGTCATCATTTACATGCATCGAAACATAGCTTTAGTCCACAAAGAGATAGTAGGATCTTACACAGCATACCTAATAATAACTATACCAAAATGAATCTACTAGAATATCTAGAAATAAGTAGAGAAATGAAAAGAAACCCTCAAAACTGTGTTAACACCCAGATTCAATTAAATTTTAAATTTGATCCTATTTTTAAGAAATTTCTTTAATAATTTTGGTTTAGTACACAGTATACCCAACAATTTATGAAAGTTTTTTGAACATTACTTTTAGGTATTCTTGAGTTTTCGTTCATTTTTTACATATTTTTAAACAAATAAATATTTGTTATTTGTCTGAATTAATCAATAGGATTTTTAAAAATTTTTTTTAAATAACAGCTTTCGAACTCTGAGCTTGTCAAATGATATTTCTCCTAGGTTTGATTTCATCTAACTTCTTCTACACTTGGTCGAACTATAACAGTTTTGTTTTTGGGAGAATTTTGATAACTTATACTATACACGTTAACATTTCACTTCAATAGTAACAATTAATCTTTTGAAAATTTAACTTTAAAATTTAGTATCTTAACTTTAAATTCATTTAACCTATACATGGCTTTTTAGTCATTTTCAATTTTTTAATTAATATTTATGAATATAGAGGTCGCATAAGATTGTAGTTCCTTCTTTACCATTTTAATAAATGACAGTCTTCCTCAGCTGATCTGCTGTTCACGTGGGCTCAAAATGGTCTGACTCAGCCATGTTGTCTTTATAAATTAATAAAAGAATTTAGATGTGATTCTATTCACTGTAAAGGGTTATTACCCTATATCTGTGGCTTTTGCCCAGTATTCATGTTTTTTGTTGTGTTGTTAAGCAATTGCTCTTCTATGAAGGTATTTTAAGAGGACGTAAGTTTTTCACTCATTTTTTATATGAAAAAAATCTTATCTTAAATATGTCCTTTTAGGAAGCTCTGATGATGGCACGTTATGTGTTGAAAGTACTTAGCTGATATAAAATATATTTTTTACACACTATCAAAAGTTTTTTGAAAACATACACCTGTTTGCCGTTTTGACCTATTCAGAAGTGTGTACAAGTCTTGCAGTCTTTTCCAATTTATTTTTATGCCTACTACTTCATCTTCTAATGCTTTTTTAAATATTTTATCTGAGTATGCATTAAACTGTGATGACGACAAGACACAACCCTGTCTAACACCTCTTTTCGTTTTTATTTTATTAGTTTTTAAATTATTTATTCTTATGGTTTATATAGTAGGGTACAATTTTATTGCATTATTTATTTAATTTTTAGCTATATAACTCTAACATAACCTTCACAGTTTATTTTCTAAAAATCTTTAGTCTGTCTACGCTAGTGAATAAGTCGGATTGTTGAACTCATAAAGTATACATAAATCGAAAATACGTACGACTAACAAGAAATATTGATGCAATTTCCTGGAAAACTTAAATTATTCGCTCATAAATCCTACACTTTTTTCGCGAATTTTTCATCATTGAATGAGTATTAATTCTTGTAGAAACCATTAAAATGATTAAAAGATTTTCGGAGCAAAAAATTCTAATCTGCATAATTGTCGTGTAAAAATCGGGGAAGTTCTTTCACCCAACCAATTCCGCTCGAATTTGACTGCTGAACGGTAAAAACGTAGAATGGTCCTAGTCAAAAAAAGACGACAAAATACCTTTGTACTGATTTCAATGGTTTCGAGACTTTCGAGATTTTATTTTAATTTTTAATCTTTCTCCAGAGTCTTTACTTTTTGTATAGTGATAGGTCCTTCAATTAGAATGAAAGTTCTTCTGGCATTTAAGAGTTGCTTTCAAAAAATCTGTTCATCTTTTAATGAATTTTCCAACAATCTTATGAAAACTCACCAGTGTCTCTGTGAAAAAATTATTGATTTCATATACACATATGTATTAAAAAGGTTTTAAATGGTATATGAGGGGTAGTTGATGAAAAATCCGCAAAGTAATTCAATAATTATGCTTCGTCACTATTTTCCCTCTTAACTCGAAAAATATCGACCGCACGAAAAAATTTGCAAAGAAATTTAAATTCTTACCATTTTTGTCTTCTTTTTCTTCTTAATTCTTTTATGTGGGCTTTAAAGCCTGTTTCTTCTTCAATATTAGCCTCCTAAATTGTTTAAATTATCGCACCATCTTTTTCTTGGTCTGCCAATATTTCTTCGTCCATTTGGTGACTTATCTCGTGCTATTTGTACTATCCTATCCTCTACCATTTGTTTCCGTTTTTTCACCCATCTATTTACGTCTTCTACATTGCATGCTCTTCTTATGTTTTCTCTTCTCTCCCTATCTAACAGACTTTTCCCTGATATTCTTCGAAGTATTTTCATCTCTGTTGTTTCTAGTAGTCGTCTCGTTTTAGATGTGTCAGGTCTTGTTTCCGCCATGTATGTCAATATAGGTCAAATTGCTGCTTTATAGATTCTTGCTTTTGTGTCTTGTCTTAGGTGTTTGTTCTTACAGATTGTGTCATTAAGATATCCCGCCGCTTTACTTGCTTTTAAGCTTTGTTGTCGTACTTCTTCAACATCTCCCTAACTAGTTATATCTTTTTCTAGATATCTAAACCTTGCTTCCTGCTTTATTATTTTCCATCAATTTCGATTTTACATCCTAGTGGGTATTTAGATGTTGTCATATATTTGGTTATTTCTGCTGATATTATCATATTGTATTTCTGAGCTGTTGTATTGAAGATGTGTGTTAATCTTTGGGATCGTCTTCTGTCTCGGCGATTAATGTGGCGTCGTCTGCATAACATAATACACTGGGGTGCAAAATTAACCGGACACCTTAAAAATGGGTCATTTCTGATGCCTCGAATTTCCTAAACCTGTTGTCCGATTTAAATGATTTTTTAATATGTTATAGCCTTATTCTTTGTCAATATCGCTGTAATAACATTGTGACTAAACAGGTAAATATTCATTGCATACCGGGTGTACCAATGAAACTGTGTTTTTTTCTTAAACTTCGCATCACCCTGTGGAATATTCTAGCATCTATAAAATACTCAAATTAAAACCCAACTATAGCCTTATGTTTTGTGAACATTCTGTTTTTTAATTCATTCGCTTACAAGGATAGTAGGGTAGAACCATAAAAAAGTTAGGAAATTTATCAACTAGCCATGTTCTTTATCAATACCTACAGGGTGTTTCTAAATAAGTGCGACAAACTATAAGGAGTAATTCTACATGAAAAAATAATGACAGTTTGCTTTATAAATCTATATCCGCAAATGCTTCATTTCTGAGATAGAGGGTGTTGAAATTTTCCTTACAAACTGACGATTTATTTATTGCTTAAAAACCAGTTGAGATATGCGAATGAAATTTGGTGGGTGTTAAGACGTAGTTATTGTACATTTTTTGACATGCAAGTAAGAATTTAATATTCACCATTGGCGCGCATACGGGTAATATAAGCCCTCATATTACCCGTATGCGCGCCAATGGTGAATATTAAATTCTTAATTATATGTCAAAAAATGTGCAATAACTACTTCTTAAAACTCACCAAATTTCATTTGCATACCTCAACTGGTTTTAAAGCAATCAATAAATCGTCAGTTTGTAAGAAAACTTTCAACACCCCCTAACTCGGAAACGAAGCATTTGCAGACATATCGTTAATAAAGTAAACTGTCATTATTTTTTCATGCAGAATTACGCCTTAAAGTTTGCCAATTATTATTTAAAAACACGCTGTATTGATGAAAACATGGCTAGTTGTTAAAGTACCTAACGTTTTATTATCCAATATAAGCGAATAAATCAAAAAACAAAATGTTGAGAAAGCTTGAAGCTATAGTTGGATTTTAATTTCAGTATTTTATAAATGCTAGAATATTCCACAGGGTGATGCGAACTTTGAGAAAAAAACACAGTTTGATTGAGACACCCGGTATACAATGAAAATTTAACTGTTTAGCAACAATGCTATTACAGCGATATTGCTAAAGAATGAGGCTATAATATATTAAAAAAATCACTTAAATCGGACAACAGATTTAGGAAATTCGAGACATCAAATTAGACCCATTTTTAAGGTGTCCGCAATTTTGCACTCCAGTGTATTTGGATTGCTTTGTTCCCCATTCTGTAACCATTTTTGTCGAAAAGTTGAAAATGGTGGAGGCATCGATCAAAAACTTTGAATTTCAAGATGGCGCCTGATCTGGCGGCAGAATTCAGTCGCGTTTTTAAATTTACTCTACTATTGACCCGTCTAAAGGCAAGAACAATAAAATCTGGGTTAGCTCGCCATGCAATAACAAATGATATCCCGACTGGACTAATAAGGAAGATATTATATCAAGGCTAGTCAATCTGAATTTTCTCCAAACAGATCATTAAAAATCTCCCGCAGTAAAAACATGCCCGTGCTACTTACTATATTCATATAGCAAGCTGTGATCAGTATTATCAAACAGTAGTTATTTTTATGTACCAAGTCAGTAAAGTGAGTCTTATATTACGAGCAGAGCGAGCGAAGTGAGTAATAGACGAGCTCGATAAAGTTTCTTTGCTGACGTGGTACATACAAAATTTTATCGCCAGCTATAAAAACAATTACTTACAATTTTCAATTGTAATAATTTTTTAATTGTAGACGAAATCAAAATTTCATATGGCAGTTATGACAGGTGACTTTTATCAATATTGAATAATGACAGTTATTGAATAATTATTAAATCGGTAAAGTGTTGATATATTTTATATGAATATAATTACAAAATACTACAGAATTTCACTTTCTGTCATAAATTTAAGTAATAACGTAAATTTTGTACAATATTTTTAATAATTCTTTTTCTTCTTCGTATACTTGTTGTAGATCTGTCAATCTCTTAATTCCGACGTTGAAGTATTTCTTGAGGGGTAGACTGCCAGATATCTCTCTATCTTTTTGGTGGTCTCCCCGGTGGACGCTTGCCAGCTGGTTTTCCTTCTAGCGCAATTCTTGGTAGTCTGTGCTCCTCCATTCTTTTTACATGCCTGAATCATTCTCTTCGTCTTTGCCTACCTCATCTTACTACATCTTGCACGCCACATTATTCCCTGATGATGTTGTTTCGTATTCTATATTCTATCCCTTCTTGATTTCCCTGCTATTGCTCTTGATCTTAGTGTCTTCATTTCGGCAGTTCGTAGTATACTTTTGGTTTTATTGGTGTCTTCTCTTGATTCAAAACCATAGGTCATAACAGGTCTGATGCAAGTTTTATAAATCTAACTTTGCTGTCCATTCTTATAATATACTTATGGGTTATTCCAGACCACATATCTCAAACATCCGGACATGACTGCGCACGGTTCCCGGGAAGGGGGGTTATCGTGGAAGGTCTTGTCACTGGGAATTTTTCGGCGTCTACTTATTTCTTAATGATTCTTTAGTCAAAATTCACTGAGAGCGAAATCGCAACACGTTCTTTTTTTAACTAAGGGCGAAATGCATTTTTTCTGCACAAAGCTCTACTATTCCGTAAAAATTTTACATCGTTTGAAATGCACATTGTATTACCAATATTTTTTTCTTTCAAAAACTATCAGAAATAGTTTTGGGGATATTAATACATTAGCCTGAATTTTTTCAGATTTTTCTGACTACACTAGACCACTTTTTGAGGCTTTTTGAAAATGATTTTTTTTAAAAAACTCTAACAAGAAGTAAAACCACTTCTATGTAAATTGGTATATTTATTAAAACTTAAAAATCCCAATGGATTGAATAAAAATGTCCAATTCAGAACGTTTTCAGACCTATCGGTCCATCATCAGTGAATCTACAATAAAATAAGTAATCCCACTATTAGAATTGAAAGATGGTTGAAATTTTTAAAAGCTAAAAATGTGGTTAGATTACTTACGTGCATACTTGCTAAATAGCCCCAGAACCAAACAATGGTTGAATTTAAAATTCAATTTACATTATTTAAAAATAATATTAAACAGGCTAAACGCCGATGTTACAGGATATTGCCTATGGGAACATGGTGAAACCCTACCAAAACCTCAATCAACCATCTTAGGCCAACTTTGACTATAAAGTGACACTAATGACTAAGGAACTGTTTGAAGTGACATTGACAGTAGAGAAAAAGGTAGTCGATTTTCAATGTTAATTAACCAAAAGGTCATGACCCACAACAAATGATAAAGATTTTAATATCTGAAAAATGTCTAACATTTTAAATCTATTGGTTATTGAAAAGAAATTGTGATATACAAAATTAATTTAGAATATAAGATTATTTATATTGACTGTATACCATAACATTAGATTGATCAAATTGATAGAAAGAAAGTAAGCTGCTGTCAATAAAGATAAAAAGATAAAAATAGATGAAGGTGAGAAAAGAGAAAAATCAATATTAGTTGGAAAGTTATTGTACAAAATGAATAAATTGGTAGGCAATTTAATCTAGTCTATATTGTATTGGTGGTTGTATATGTAAAAGGAAAATATTGTTATTTAAAAATGCAAGTTTTTGTAAATAATGGATTTGAGTTAGGATACAGTCAAATAATTAAAAGTGTGTAATATGTGAATGAAAAAGAATTGTAATTATTATGAGATGGTTTATTTTTTTTTTATTTTATTTCAAAAGTTTTGAGAGAATTCTTGTGACAAAGTGTTGGTATGGGAAATTAGAGATAAAGTAATGTATGATTATAGCTGTTAAGTCCAGTTGATACAAAAATGAAATTAAAATGAAAATAATATTGAAAGTGTACTGAATAAAATAAAACCAAAGTAAGAAAAAGAATATAGATATAATTTAATTGTAATGATAATGGATCTGAATGTGAGAACTGAAATCAAGTGAATGGATGTTAGTTGGAGAGGTAAAAGTTTTCTTGGAAAAGGTCAAAGACAAAAAGCAGAGGGCTGTGGTGTAAGGTATAAAGACAAGAATTTTAAGGGAAAGAGAGGGATAAAGAAAAGATGAGGTGTGGAATTAAACTGAACGAAGTAATGAAATGAAAAAGAAGTAAAAAGATAGTAGGGTGAATTAATGAGGTGATGGTTAATAGGGTTCAATAGTTAATAATGTTATTCGGGTAAAGGAGTTTGGAAGCAGTGAAGGAAAGAGGAAATTTTGAAAAAGAAGAGAGAGTAAGTTGAAAGAGAAAGAATAGGATAAAAGAGGAAGTTGAAAAAATAGGAATTATGAGAATAATTGGCGGTGAATGGGGACAAAGTTGCGGTTAAGGGATGTTTGTCTATTGACACAGTTGGGACTCTTCTTCATGTCCTTGCCAATCTCCAAATCTTCGTATAAGTCTAATTCATGAAGAAGAGTCCCAACTGTGTCAATAGACAAACATCCCTTAACCGCAACTTTGTCCCCATTCACCGCCAATTATTCTCATAATTCCTATTTTTTCAACTTCCTCTTTTATCCTATTCTTTCTCTTTCAACTTACTCTCTCTTCTTTTTCAAAATTTCCTCTTTCCTTCACTGCTTCCAAACTCCTTTACCCGAATAACATTATTAACTATTGAACCCTATTAACCATCACCTCATTAATTCACCCTACTATCTTTTTACTTCTTTTTCATTTCATTACTTCGTTCAGTTTAATTCCACACCTCATCTTTTCTTTATCCCTCTCTTTCCCTTAAAATTCTTGTCTTTATACCTTACACCACAGCCCTCTGCTTTTTGTCTTTGACCTTTTCCAAGAAAACTTTTACCTCTCCAACTAACATCCATTCACTTGATTTCAGTTCTCACATTCAGATCCATTATCATTACAATTAAATTATATCTATATTCTTTTTCTTACTTTGGTTTTATTTTATTCAGTACACTTTCAATATTATTTTCATTTTAATTTCATTTTTGTATCAACTGGACTTAACAGCTATAATCATACATTACTTTATCTCTAATTTCCCATACCAACACTTTGTCACAAGAATTCTCTCAAAACTTTTGAAATAAAATAAAAAAAAAATAAACCATCTCATAATAATTACAATTCTTTTTCATTCACATATTACACACTTTTAATTATTTGACTGTATCCTAACTCAAATCCATTATTTACAAAAACTTGCATTTTTAAATAACAATATTTTCCTTTTACATATACAACCACCAATACAATATAGACTAGATTAAATTGCCTACCAATTTATTCATTTTGTACAATAACTTTCCAACTAATATTGATTTTTCTCTTTTCTCACCTTCATCTATTTTTATCTTTTTATCTTTATTGACAGCAGCTTACTTTCTTTCTATCAATTTGATCAATCTAATGTTATGGTATACAGTCAATATAAATAATCTTATATTCTAAATTAATTTTGTATATCACAATTTCTTTTCAATAACCAATAGATTTAAAATGTTAGACATTTTTCAGATATTAAAATCTTTATCATTTGTTGTGGGTCATGACCTTTTGGTTAATTAACATTGAAAATCGACTACCTTTTTCTCTACTGTCAATGTCACTTCAAACAGTTCCTTAGTCATTAGTGTCACTTTATAGTCAAAGTTGGCCTAAGATGGTTGATTGAGGTTTTGGTAGGGTTTCACCATGTTCCCATAGGCAATATCCTGTAACATCGGCGTTTAGCCTGTTTAATATTATTTTTAAATAATGTAAATTGAATTTTAAATTCAACCATTGTTTGGTTCTGGGGCTATTTAGCAAGTATGCACGTAAGTAATCTAACCACATTTTTAGCTTTTAAAAATTTCAACCATCTTTCAATTCTAATAGTGGGATTACTTATTTTATTGTAGATTCACTGATGATGGACCGATAGGTCTGAAAACGTTCTGAATTGGACATTTTTATTCAATCCATTGGGATTTTTAAGTTTTAATAAATATACCAATTTACATAGAAGTGGTTTTACTTCTTGTTAGAGTTTTTTAACTATATGGTATACAGCCAACCTAGGGAACCTCCCTTTTAGTTGATTTTTTTTACTTTTTTGACCCTTTTAAACGCTTTTGAGATAGTGCTCTTGTTCCGGGTGTGAGTATATAAATATACTTTATTCAATTTAATGATATTAGTATTTATATAAACACAAAATACAAGCTTAAATTAGGCGCCAATTTGAAAAATAAACTAATATACACTCACGGACAAAAATATTCCATATTTTGAAATTAGCGTGTGAAATAAAAAAAATTTGTGCTGCCCCCAGTGTCATAGAAATAGGATTTCTTTTCAGAATCCGATGTTTTAATGTTTCGTATAAATGGTATAATCGGATTTAAATTTAATATGGGCTATATGGTGGCCAATATAATTTTTAAATTCAATCTCATCAAGGTAAATATTCACTATTCTACCGACATTAAGACCTGCGTCATGGTACACGAATTTGTTATCCAATATGGCTGGTAAATGGCAAAACCTGATCTTCTAAAATGTTTTTAATGTACATATCAGCTGTCATTCACCCAATCACCTCCACAAGTTCAGTATCTCCTTACCAAGGAATACCACTCCATAGCACTATGCCGCCACCACTAAAATTAACCTTTTGTATGAGGTTACATCTGGCATACCGTTCACCATATGGAAGCAAGATTTACAAGACTTCGTCTACAGAAGAGTTGGCGAACAGTATGTCAGTTGTAACCTCATACAGAGCGTTAGTTTTGGTTGTGGCGACATAGTGCTACGGAGCGGTACTGCTTTGAAAGAACATACCGAACACGTGAAGGTGATTGGCGAATGCCAACTGATATGTACATTGAAAACATTTTAGAACAGGAGCGTCATTTGAAATTTTGTTTGGGGGGGGGCAAGCACTATATATACAATACATTATATATGATGTTATGATGAATACTGATGTATTTTCTGTAAATTTCAGTCATTTTCAGGGCCAGGGGACGGCAAATGCCCCCCCTGGACGCCCAAATGACGCTCCTGTTTTAGAAGATCATGTTTTGCTATTTGAGAGCCATATTGGATATGACATATTGGTGCTAATGCACTTCTTCTTGTCGCTAGCATAGTGAATACTTATCTTGATGAGATTCAGTTTAAAAATTATACTGGCCACTATATTGCCCAGATCAGATTTAAATCCGATTATAGCCTTTATGTAATACTTTAAAAAATGGCATTCGTAAAAAAACGAACATTCCACATGCATATGCAATATTTTTGTCCAAGAGTGTATAAGTGAGATACGTATTTTTGCATTATAGATGTTACAGGTAGAAATTCGATAACATACATAATTATAATATATTATTTATTTATTATATAAATAAATATGCAGATATATGTTGACCGCAAAATATTAACAATTAGAGATATTAGATGTATAATAAATTGGCAAAGTGTTACAACATTTTTTGTACTAAAAAAGAAAAAAAATGTTTAATAATAATATTATTATGATATTATAATGCCATTTTAAATATGCGTTCATGGCATTTTAAACATGGTTATTGAATTTCTACCTCTAACACATGTAATGCAAAAATACGTCTCTCTTATAATATATTAGTTAATTTTTTATATTGGCGCATAATTTAAGATTGTATTTTGTCTTTATAATACTAAAAATATCATTAAATTGAATAAAGCATATTTATATACTCACACCCGGAAAAAGAGAACTATCTCAAAAGCGTTTAAAAGTGTCAAAAAAGTGAAAAAATCATTTTCAAAGCCTCAAAAGTCTTAGAGTAGTCATAAAAATCTGAAAAAATTCAGGCTAATGTGTTAATGTCCTCAAAACTACTTCTGATAGTTTTTGAAAGAAACAAAATATTGGTAATACAATGTAAATTTCAAACGATGTAAAATATTTACGGAATAGTAGAGATTTGTGCAGAAAAAATGCATTTCACGCTTAGTTAAAAAAAGAACGTGCTGCGATTTCGCTCTCAGTGAATTTTGACTAAAGAATCATTAAAAAATAAGTAGACGCCGGAAAATTCCCAGTGACAAGACCTCCCACGATAACCCCCCTTCCCGGGAACCGTGTGCGGCCTTGTTTATTTGACCGCTAAGGTCTCTGCCTGGGTTATGATAACTTGATGAATCTAGAATAATTAAATTTTTAATAGTTAAAGTAAATAGTGTGCAAAATTTACGTTATTTAGATTTATATCAAAAAGTGAAATTGTGTAGTATTTTGTGATTATATTCATATAACATAAATAAAAACTTTATCGATTTAGTAATTAGATTATCCTTTAACTACACGCGCTGGTGTATTTTGTACGCCAGATATAAGAATTCTACTGCAAATATATTTAAAAATTTAATTTTTGATCTTGTTTATCTCTCTAACCTATCACTGGAATGTGCTTTATAATTTGGTTTAGTTTCGTTATAATCGGCCTTCTGGGAAGATCGTAATTTACAGTTTATTATTTGTTGTTTCCGGTGGTGGACAATATACCCCACGATTATATTAATATAAGTAGTAAAATAAGTACATATTTCAATTGTTTTTTAGTCATTATGGCACAAAATGTATTTTTCTTTATAAACAATACTTTTTCTCCTGTAGAAAATCACAGTTCAAAAATTTTTTTATTAGTAATTTTATTTATCATGGAATCCAGTTATTCCATGATTCCAGTTATAAATCCCAATTGGCTTACTGAGAAGGAACTCCAAGTATTCACTGATGCCGAATAAGGTTTATAACAAACAACTAAGCGTATTTTTTCAAAAAAAAAGCAAATCCGCTGTTTTTAAGTGTATTTTCTTGTGGCGTATAAAGTACGCCACGCGTGTAGTTATGTTATAACTTGATGCGCGGGTAGTTAAAGGTTATAATCGATTACTGCCATCCACTTACATTCAATCTCGGTTAACTTGATATTTGCGGCAGGTATAGTTCTTCTTCTTTAAGTACAATAAAGTGTTACTTTACTGCGGCAAATAAGTACAATAATGAATGAAAAAAAAACAGTAAATCCTTTATAAAAGTTATATTTAAAATCCCTAAAAAGGGCTACATCACAATCAGAACTAGTTTTCGACTGGTTTACCAGTCATCATCGGTGCTTACCTAAAATGAATATAACCTGATAAAATAATGCAAAGATTGAAATTTTGACTAGGGTTAAAAAGCTGTCGGTCAGGGGCGGCTCGTGATAATACAAAATAGTAAGGCACACTACACTTGAGGAATATTATTATTGTGGTTAGCCTCTCCTTAATGAGCGAAAGGTCAATTTTGTGACGTCATAACGTGAGGCCGTCTACAGAACATTGCCGTATTTATTTAAACCCTTGCAAATTATATTAAATAAAAATTTTATTGGCAAAAATAGCAACGAAAGCTCGGATACCATTTTACGTGGCAGGCTGGTATTTAGAGAGAGAGAGACAAATTATTTTCTGGTCAAATCTGTGATAGGTTCATACTCTAGGTAGGAGTTTTTTAGCTAATAATAATTACAAATACCGCATATCAAAACAGTGTGCATCAGATGTTTCTTCCTTCCTGAGTCTCATCAGCGTTGTACAGCCATATTAAGCAAAATTTACGTTAGAAACTACATGAGAACAACGGACAACAACTGATTTTGTTTAATCAGTTGCTAAAATGAAACTATTGTACGCAAACAATATACCTACAAACACGTGATAATTTAATTTTAGAACCAATCTTATATTGTAAATCTTATTGAATATAGGCCAATACAAACAATCAAGAAACAAATTACTGTTATATTATAAGATTGATTTTTATGTTAAATAAACTAAGGGTTAAATTTTGTTTTTTTTATATAAAAAGCGTAAAAGAAAATTAATTATTATGAAATTATAATAATAAAATGAAAATAAATAAGATAAAGTTATTTTTTACGAAATAAAAGGTAGATATAGAGCACTGAGTTTTATTTAATCTTGTCCAAGTATACTTTCGCTCCTAGAGCATCTACAGGGGCATTTTGTCAAAAAAAAAGGAAGGTATCCTCGAATGTCATTAATTGTCTGAAGTGGTGGAAATTTAAATTAACATATATCTAACAAATATTTAACGTACACTACACGAAGGAGGAGCAGATACATTTGAGGTCAGGTAATTTTGGTACTTATACATTTTGAAGATGGAGGTACAAACAGATAAATTTATCTGTTTGTACGTTACAGTGTTGAGTAAGTTAAGTATTTGTTAAGTATGTGTTAATTTAAGTTGCCACAACTTCAGACAATTATTGACATTCGAGGATACCTTCCTTTTTTTGACGAAATGCCCCTGAAGATGCTCTAGGAGCGAAAGGATACTTGAGCAAGGTTAAATAAAACTCACTGCTCGATATCTGCTTTTATTTCGTAAAATTCATATATTCGAACCACTTCCAATTTTGAAGTTATTGTATTAAAAACTTCATAAAATATAAATGGTAAAAAGAAAACTGAGTTCTAAATTCTTTTTTTTTTATTAATTAAAGAAACTTTGCGAGACTTCTGTTCTGAAAAATGATCTATTACCTCGTCTATAAAAGCGTTCTCGTTCTCATCCTGTGATTTTATAAATGATTTTTCAATTGACATTTTTACCATATTACTCAATCGTGTCTATGCAGTTGTATTTCTGATATAATTTTTAACAGCACAAATGTATAATAATTTAAAAACTGGCATACAAAGTTTTAAATCATTATCGCGAAAAAAGTCTCTCTCTATCGTGAAAAAACGCTATAGTAGAGGATCCGATATAAGATCGAACTGCACCGATCTGCTTAATGGGTAAAAATTATTGGATAATATCTATATATTATATGTAGGGTTATCCAGGCTTTGGCCAAACTTTTCACCCAATGCATTTACCAAGGAAAAACTCCTTCTCAATGAAACAATGCAGTCATTGTTTTATTACACAAAAAGGGTGACATAACAGAACTGAAAAACTACCGTCCTATCAGTTTGCTATCACACATATATAAACTTTTCACAAAAATTATCAAAAAAAGACTGGAGGCTAAGTTAGACTTCTATCAACCTAGAGAACAAGCTGGATTTAGATCTGGATATAGCACTAACGACCACTTACTGGTAATAAAAAACCTAATAGAGAAGTCTGCGGAATACAACAAACCATTGGCACTGATATTCGTGGACTACGAGAATGCATTCGATACCATAAGCCAGCAGAAAATGTTAAAAGCATTGACAGAATGCCGAATAGACCATCGCTACATTAACATTATCAAATATATCTACCAAACGGCAACGGCTAGCGTAAGACTGTCTGAACAACAAACAAATACATTCTGTATACAGCGAGGAGTACGGCAGGGAGACACCATCTCACCAAAGCTGTTCACAACCCTTTTAGAACACACATTTAAGAAGGCAGATCTAAACGAATATGGTATCAATATAAATGAAGAGAAGCTCAGTCATTTGAGATTCGCAGATGACATCGTCCTTATAGCCGATCGTATGGATGATGCAATAATAATGTTGAACAAATTATATTACGCTTCCTTAGAGGTCGGACTAAAGATTAACATCAACAAGACGCAAATAATGACTAATCTGGTGCTAAATCGTAATATTGTTGTTGATGGAATGAATATTGAGCAGACTGCATCTTATAAGTACTTGGGACATGAAATTCGGTTGGGACGAGATAACCAGACGTGCGAACTCCCACGTCGCATAGGATTAGCCTGGGCAGCGTTTGGTAAACTTAACTATGTATTTAAATCGGACTTGCCCATATGCCTCAAAAGGAAAATCTTTGACCAATGTGTGTTGCCTGTACTCACTTATGGAGCCGAAACATTAACACTAACAAAAAAGGTAGTGAACAAGATTCGCGTAACTCAGAGGGCTATGGAGCGCCAGATGTTGGGTGTCTCCCTGAGAGACCGAATCCCCAACGACGAAATACGCCGTAGAACAAAAACAACAGACGCTGTCGAAAAAATCGCATCGCTTAAGTGGAATTGGGCAGGACACGTCGCCAGATTGCCAGACAACCGATGGACAAAACGTATTGTCGAGTGGAGGCCGCGAGAAGAAGCACTACGGAGCAGAGGACGCCCACTAACCAGATGGGCCGATGATTTGAAACATGTTATCGGTAACTGGATGCAAGCCGCACAAAATAGAGATAAATGAAAAGAGCTGAGGGAGACCTATGTCCAGCAGTGGACGCGTACGGGTTGATGATTATATGTAATTTAGTAGGTATTTTAATATTTATAAAATATAAGTGGTGCGTATCTCATTTTGTTCTGACATAAGTAATTAATAACTATTTAAAAATGACTTAAAATGAATTAAATTAAAAAGAAATTTCGGCCTGGGCAGATATTATTTTAGATTTTTTTGGATCATTCAAGACAAAAAAGGACTTTCGTAATTTTTCTCTAAGTTGATCGTTTTCAAGTTATAAACAGTTTAAAACTAATAAAGAACGAAAGATGGCGATTTTCATGGCTCAAAATAAAGAGTAAATAATATTATTTTTATAATCATCGAATACCTAAATTCAAGTTCAAACCTTCTTATATCAGGTCCGGGTACCCAGTCTCGTATCAACATTGTTTCGAGAAGGTAGTGTTTTGGTGCGATCAAGCGATTAGGCTAATTATTTTATAATTGATATCATTTTTAGTAGTTTCTTTGTTTATTTTGTAGAAATTCACAAATAAGGTAAGGTAACTTATTATTATTTAATATGAGCAACGATTCGGGCGGTCCAGAAGGACCACCCGCTTTGGAATCTAAACAAACAACGGATATGGAAACAACAGTTGAAAGGACGTATGATTTGAGTAATAAATTTTCTGCTAGAGATGTAGGGCCTTATTGTGTTTTTTTGGAGAGTACAAATAAAAACATAGGCAAGCTTTTTCCGGTTAGAATAGGTTTTTATCTTCAGCAGGTAGATGAATTTAAAAGGGACAGTCTTGATATAAAACCGGTCGGTTTAAAACGTGTCAAAGTTATTTTTAAAACCTTTAATATTGCAAATTTGCTAATTAATCATAAAATTATTACTTCTAATGAACTAATTGCATATATTCCTAAATTTTTCAACCATAAAAAAGGCATAATTAGAGAGGTTGATAGCTTTTTTACGGAAGATTTTATTTTAAAGGCGATAGAATCTAATAGTCCAGTCACAGAGGTTAAACGTTTAACACGGAAAGTAGTTGATAATAATACAAATAAAATCGAATATGTAAAGAGACAGCTTGTTGTTTTAACTTTTGCAGGTAATAAAATCCCTGATTGTGTCAAAATTAACATGGTAAATTTTCCTGTCGAGCCGTATATACACCCAGTAGTTCAGTGTCTTCAGTGCTTGCGCTTTGGCCACGTTCAGTCGCAGTGCAGGGGTAAACCGCGTTGTAAACAATGTTCTAAAGATCATTCAAAAGATTTAAGTTGTGATACAGATGAGGTATTCTGTGTTCACTGTCAAAACAGTGGGCATCCTTCTATTTCTAGAGAGTGTCCTGTGTATAAAAAGCAGTTTGAGATTAAAAAAATAATGGCCTTCGAAAATATATCTTTCAAAGAAGCTGAATTTATTTATCTTAATCCTTCATACGCTAAAATAGCTACCAACAATAGATTCGCCATATTTAATAACTTAGAAAATTTCCCTGAACTTCCCACTTCTACAAACAATGAATCCAGTTATTTATTATCTAATCCTAAAACTAATCGAACCAGTTCATATGCACAAGAGTCCACACAGAGTAAGAAACGACGAAAATACAGTTCTCCTCCAGTTTCTCCAACTTTGACTCCTACCATTTTGCCGGTGCCAAAGCAAAGAATAGATCGTCCTCACACTTCAATTCTACCAAACCCTTACCGTGACGAATTTATGACATTCAAAGAGAAAATAATTAGCCAAATATCTACTTTCGTCATAGACACAATAAAAAGTCCAAAATCGGTAAATGATAATAATATTAGTAGTTTTATTAATTCAATATTTGATAAAGTGAGCAATAGTGAAGATTTAATATTAGAAAATAGCAATTATAATACAGTAGAACCCCGTAAATCCGAACCCCGCGAATCCGAACTTTCGGCAAATCCGAACCAACGGAAAGTGAAAAAAATTTAAAAATTCAAGACAAAAACTTAAAAACATGTTTATTATACAGAGTAAAGCCAGAAAATTGGACAATGTAGGATTACTAGGACTTTGACATTTAAAATTTCTTAAAAATAAATATTATACCTTAATATATAGGTGTTTATAAAGGTTAAACACAAACTTACTTTGGTTCTCTCGTAGTCAACTTGAGTCCAAAAATATTGTCCACACTCTTGCGAGAACCTTTGGCTACTCAAAATCACAATGAAAGCTTTGAACTACTAGTTAAGGCTAACTTTCGGATAATCCGAACTTTTCGGAATCCGAACAGGCTGTCCCCCCAATTAGTTCGGATTTGCGGGGTTCTACTGTATAACCCAAAATGACAGAACAAATCAATAAAAACATAGTTCGAATCCTACAATGGAATTGTAGATCTCTTTTGTCGAATCAAGCGAGTTTATTACATTTTTTAAATACGACGTACTGTGATATCTTAGTCTTATCAGAAATATGGCTAAAACCGGGTTACGATTTCCGTCTAAAAGGCTATAACTCTATACAAAAATTGAGGAATGATGGTTATGGAGGTGTTGGCATTTACATCACTAAACAATTTAACTTTACAAAAATACCTATTAATTACAACTTTAATTCTCGTATAGAAGTATGCGCAGTTCATATTCCTAAATTAGAAGTAAATATTGTATCAATTTATAAACCGCCAGATATAAAAGTAAGCAAAGAGGATTGGTCTAATCTGTTTGAACAATTTGCTGTCTCTACCATTTTCTGTGGTGATTTCAATGCTCACCACAGCTCATGGGATCCAATTCTAGATGATAAGAATGGGAAAATTTTAGTAGAAGCCATGGACAATTTTGATTTAGTAACTCTAAATGATGGTACGCCTACCCGAATGTCTCCTAACGGTCGTAAATCTGCAGTAGACTTAACAATCATATATCCTCATCTAGCTGATAAAATATCATGGGAAGTAACATTGGATACTCTGGGTTCAGATCATTTCCCAATTACTATTGAAATTCAGACAAATTACTCGTCAACTCTAATTAATCCCACGACTAAGTGGAATGATTTACGGGCAAATTGGCAACTTTTTCAGAATAATATAGAAGCAAATTTTGCTAAAGCCTCACTAAATAATTTTAAAAACAATACGGAAAAAATAGCATTCCTTTTTAATTCAATTGCATCGGCAGCTTCCGGTTCCATGCCAGAAAAAAAAACCATTTACACCACGTACCAATCTGCCTTATTGGTGGGATGAGGAATGTAAAAATATGATATCGAAGCGCAAAGAATATTTACAAAAATACAAAAAACTGTCCAATTTTGAAAATTACATAGCTTATCAAAATATAGCTGCTAAAACTAAACAACTCTTTACACAAAAACGCAAGAATAGTTTCATTTCATACGTAAATCAACTGAATAAAAGTACACCAATTAAAAAAATATGGGATGTGGTTAGATCTATTAGCAATAAATCCTTTTCCAAAAAAACGCTTCCTCTGTCTGAAGACTTAATAAGTAAAATATTAGATAATTTAGCTCCGGCATCTGTTTCTAATTTTCTTTCGGAAAATAAAGATAAAAAACCTTTATATTATGAAAAGTCTGATTACATGTCAAAATCTTTTAATATTTCTGAGCTTGATTTAGCACTTAAAACTTCTCGCAGTACGGCTCCCGGATTAGATGGTTTCACTTGCAAAATTTTATGTAGTCTTCCACAGGTAGCAAAGCTATACTTACTAAATATATTTAATGATTGGTGGATGAAGCAAGACTATTCAGATCAAATTAAAGATATTATCATATGTCTCATTCCTAAACCACAAAAAGACTTAAGTTTACCCTCATCTTACCGTCCAATTTCTTTAATGTCATGCTTTACAAAAACGTTTGAACGATTAATCAAACTTTGGTTAGAACATTTTGTTGAAAGTAACGCTTTATTACCGAGTGCGCAATATGGATTTCGGAGGGGTCATGGAACTATAGACGCTGTAACAAATTTAGTGACGGATATTCAAATTTGTTTTTCAAAAAATGAATACTTGCTCTGCTTATTTATTGATTTAAAAGGAGCATATGATGTGGTAGATTTGAATATTTTGTTGAAGAAAATGATTCAAATGGGTATTAATGCCAAAGTATCAACCAATATCTTGTATATGTTCAAGGATAGAAAAATATATGTTCGAGACCACAATAACATATTACATGGACCACGCGTTATATACAATGGTCTGCCTCAAGGATCTATTCTAAGTCCTTTACTTTTTAATATATATACAGCTGATTTGCATGATCTGTTGGATGACAATATTAAAATAATACAGTACGCGGACGATATTTGTCTATATGTCACCCATAAGACGTATGATCTCTGTTTGCAAAAAATGAACCATGCTGTGAGTTGTTTAAAGAGGTGGCTTTCCTATTCTGGTTTTAGTATATCGTCTGATAAATCGGTCCAACTGTGCTTTACTAGGCACAGATTACGGACACAAGATTTTATTACTATCGATGATTATACTATACCTTCAGTTACTAGTTATAAGTATTTAGGCATTGTCCTGGATAGTAAATTGCTATGGACCAATCATATTAGCTATATTAAGCAAAGATGTGAGAAAGGTCTAAATTTACTCAAAGTTATATGCAGAAAAAGTTGGGGAGCTCACCCTAATACGTCTCTCATGTTCTATAGAGCTTACATAAGATCGATTGTGGATTATGGGTGTACACTATACGGATCAGCTTCTACCAGTAACTTAAACATTTTGGATCGCATCCAAGCTAAAGCACTTAAGTTATGCTTGGGCGCGATGTTGTCATCACCAAATCATGCAATTCTTGCTTAAGCACAAGAACCTCCTTTTTAGAATAGAATAGAAATATGCTTTATTGTCATGAAAAATTTAACAATTTTATAGACAAAGCTTACAAGAATCATAAAAATAAGAACAATAACAAATAACAAATACAATTTACTAAAATGATATAAATCGTCTACATAAATAAAAATAATGAAGATAAACAAAAAAAACAGTAACAACCTATTGCAAAATTTAAAAAAAAAAAATTTGCAAATTGCATAATCTACCTTAAGAAATTTAATAAGTTAAGTTAAGCTGCTGCATATGACACTCAAATATAGATTAAGATTATACTTATAAATAAGAATACTGTACTTTCTTAGTTATTGGTTAAGAAACTCTGCTGTTGAATAATATGGTCTTTCAGATAAATAGGCTTTAGTCATTTTACGGAACTTGGAGAAAGATGTTGCAGATTTAAGTTGTAGAGGGAGATGGTTGTAAAGTTTTTTCGCAGAATATAATATAGATTTCTTTACTAACTCACTGGACGGGATCGGTAAATAGATGTCAAAGGTAGAATTTCTGGTGGAATAGTCATGTCTAGGTCTTGCTGGAAAGACATGTAGATGTTTACGAATTAAGCAAACAGTTTCTAAAATATATAAAGAAGGTAGTGTTAGAATCCTGTGATCTTTGAAGTAGCTTCTGCAATGTGTTGTTCTTCTGAGGCCAAACAGATATCTTATTGCTCTTTTTTGTAATTTAAAAATAACATCAGATTGGGCAGCCGTACCAGAACCCCAAAAAGGGAGACCATATCGAAGATGTGACTCGAACAAAGAAAAATATGTTATTTTGGAAGAGGCTAAATTCATTTCCTTTGAAACAGATCTTATTGCAAAGCAAGCTGAGGATAGTTTCTTGCTTAACACATCAATATGAAGGGACCATTTCAGATTGCTATCTAAAAAAATACCAAGAAACTTTACAGAATCAACGATACTGATCTGGCTGTTATGAAGAGGTAAGGGTTGAAGAGCTCCTTTATAGGACAATGCTACTGTTTTATCTACATTAAAAGAGAGTAAATTTGAATCGGACCAAGATTTTATTGTAAGTAGATCAGAAGTTATAGTAGCATGAAGAGTTGCGATATTTGAGTTGCTCCAAGTGATACTGGTATCATCAGCAAAAAGAAAAACTTTGCCATCGATTTTTAAGCTAGTGATGTCATTAATAAAGATAAGGAAAAGTAGAGGACCCAATACTGAACCTTGTGGTACCCCACATACAACATTTTTGAGACTAGAGTCTGTATCATTTGCTCTAACCAGTTGTTTCCTATTATCCAAGTAAGATTGAAACCAGTTCGAAGAAATACCTCGAATTCCGTAGAAATCTAGTTTTTTTATCAAAATGTCGTGATTCACACAATCAAAAGCTTTGGCATAATCACAAAAAACAGTGGCAGTGTGCAGATTATTGTTTAATGCTTGATAAACCTCATGTAGTACAGAAAACATGGCATCTGTGGTACATTTATTATTTAAAAAGCCGAACTGATTTTGTGATAAAATATTGTTATCAACGAGAAAGGACATAAGTCGGGCTTTTATGAGTCTCTCAATAATTTTGGAGAGTACCGGTAATAATGCAATAGGTCTATAATTGCAGGCATTTGATTTTTCACCACCCTTATGAAGAGGAATAATGATGGCCGTCTTTAGGCACTCTGGAAATTTACCTTTCTCAAAAGAATCATTAATTAGAGAGATGAGCACTCCCAACACACTGTCTGGGAGATTTGAGAAAATTTTTATGGATAGTCCATCGGTACTACACGAAGATTTGCTTTTGATATTATAGATTGTCTGAATCAGTTCAGATTTATCAACCGGTCTTATAAAGAATGAATTCGAGACCTTTCCTGAATTAGGGAGATAGGAAATGGGATCTTGTTGTGACACAATAGTTGATGTTATATTTTTACTCACATTAACAAAGTATTCATTTAGATTTTCTGGGTCTGGAAGGGAAAATGTTTGAGCTGTGTGAGTTTTATTACGAAGATCGTTTATTATGGACCAAGTTTCTTTTGCAACACTTTTAGAGCTTCTCAGACGATTTTGATAGTACAATTTTTTAGCTGATTTTATAAGTTTTAAATAGATCGCCCTGTACTTGGTGATATATTCAGTAACAGAGACGTTGGTAGTAAATTTCTTGATATACAGTAGTGAACGCACATTTTTGGCTGATATGCGGACACCTTTGGTAGTCCAGAGTTTGTGATGTTTTGGCTTAATTGTGATTAAAGGAAATGCTTTATTGAAGATACAGACAAGCTTATTCAAAAAGTCACTGAAATTATTATC
Source organism: Diabrotica virgifera virgifera (assembly GCF_917563875.1). Lineage (NCBI taxonomy): Eukaryota > Metazoa > Arthropoda > Insecta > Coleoptera > Chrysomelidae > Diabrotica > Diabrotica virgifera. The sequence goes on from NC_065452.1 coordinate 83,910,713, forward strand.
GACGTTCATAGAAGGAAAGGGCCACTCAGAGGTTAAGCATAAATTTTGGAATGTACGAAAATTCCGAGCGGAAAAAATCCTGCCTAAACGTCGAGTTTTCGAAGAGTGCTTGCTAAAGATGTTAAACTTCGTATAAACCGCTTCATGATCAGATAGTCCCGCATTAACAGTTGTAGAGCAGACATCACGGGGTGAGAAATCTGAGACAATATAATCAATTATGGTAGATGAAGTTTTTGTAATCCTTGTAGGAGAATCAATGTGCATTGTTAGACCATACGATTCAAATATGTTGACCAGGGATATTTGTGTAGCACAAGCAGCAGCATAATTAATGTTAAAGTCCCCGCATAAAATTTTTCTGCTTTTATGGGGCAGGTCATCTAACAAATTAAGCAGGTTCTGAAAAAATAGTTCCACGGAAGAGTCAGGTGATCTATAAATGCAAATAATATAAAGATTAAAGTTCTTACTGTAAACTAAGGAAAACTCAAAGAATGCTTCGCTTAATAGAAAATCATATTTTGTTACCAGAGAAAAATCATTACTTGTAGAAAGAATCAGGGTGCCTCCATGCGCTGAACTTTGACGATCGTACCTAGCAATAGTGGAATATTTTTCTACAAAAAAAGGCTCGTTGACTTCAAGCCAGTGCTCAGTAACCGCAACTATATACAACCGCAACCTTATATCTTCGTAGACAGTATTTAGCTGCAAAACATATGGTTAAATATAGGTCATGTAATACGTATTTGTCTAATACACTTAACTTGGTTAATATTGAAAATCTCACCAATCGTTACTGGTCAAAAAAACGTTCCCCTCCTTTGGCTGATGCTTGTATTGATACCTACCCCTATGAAAAGTGGATTCATAACCACAGTAAATACCCACTTTACGAATGCAAATATGACACCTTAATTGTTAAACCGAGGGTCATATTCCCTGAGTATTCAAATCTATCATCCTTAAATAATGTGACCTTGAAATCCATTTTGGGAGCACAGGATAATGAAGTTGCAGTATACAGAGACGGATCAAAGACTAGGAACAGCTCGGGTTTTGCCTTTTATGTACCATCCACTGGTCATACACAGCTGCATCGTGTGGCGGACTTTACTTCTATTTTTACAGCCGAGGCATTAGCAATTAAAAGAGCGCTGCAATGGTGCTTAGAAAATCAGGTTCAGAAAATTGCTATTTTGACAGATTCTCAGTCAGTACTATTGGCATTACTTTCTCACCCAACAAAACATTATAAGAACATTATAATATATGACATAAGGAAAATTATTCAATATCTGGGAAAGCTTGACAGAAAAGTTCGTTTCATTTGGGTGAAAGGACACGCTGGTATTATTGGCAATGAGCATGTAGATATAGCAGCTAAGGACGCGTGCCATTTAGAAAATATTATCTATGAAACAGACGCAAACGATCTTTTAGCGATTTTCAGAAATAAAATCAGAAGCGATTGGGAATCATTATATACAAGTATTAGTGAAAAATCGCAAAGTCATTATTATAGGATACATAGAGATTTGCCAAAGAACATTCCTCATCTCACCTTCCCTGTATCCAGACGATATTCTTCAATCATTACTAGGTTGAAATTACATCATGGTCGTTTCCCGGCACACTTACACAAAATAAATATAATAGATTCGCCTTTATGTTCTTGCAGTAATATGTCGATAGGTGACTTAAACCATATATTTTTCGACTGCACTAAATATACACTTGAAACATTGGAACTAATGACGGAATTAAATAATATAAAATTTCCTCTTCCAGTAAATATTTCAGCACTCCTTGCTTCATTTGATAAAAGAGTCTATGACATATTAGTTCATTTTGTGATTAGGACGAAAGTAGACATTTGATCTTTCTTACATTACTTATAGTCTGTGGCAAATAGACTATGTCTGATGTCAAACACACACACACACACACACACACACACACACACACACACACACACACACACACACACACACACACACACACACACACACACACACACACACACACACACACACACACACACACACACACACACACACACACACACACACACACACACACACACACACACACACACACACACCCACACACACACACACACACACACACACACACACACACACACACACACACACACACACACACACACACACACACACACACACACACACACACACACACACACACACACACACACACACACACACACACACACACACACACACACACACACACACACACACACACACACACACACACACACACACACACACACACACACACACACACACACACACACACACACACACACACACACACACACACACACACACACACACACACACACACACACACACACACACACACACACACACACACACACACACACACACACACACACACACACACACACACACACACACACACACACACACACACACACACACACACACACACACACACACACACACACACACATACACGGCGCCGCATTTGTTGTGGCATCTGTGCTTCAGACTGCAAAGTGGCATCATCAAGTCTACGTACGTTAGGTTGATTCTAATTAGGTGTGGATCAGTAATATATTTCTAATTTTGTTATACCCTCCTTCTAAACAAAACTACAGGGAAAACTATGATAACATTACTTGTGGCATCAGATGCCACATGTACCTTGAGATGTCATAAATACCACACTTGACACACCATGACTTAGTACTTGAATTATGCCCGACATTTTTGGGATAATAAAAAACTAATAAATTACAGAACAAATTCTTGTTTTTTTAACTTTGTCAGTTATTTGCAAACAATTTGCATAAAATCTATGTTATTAATTTATTGTCATTATTATTTATTAGTCGCTTATTGCGGCTCTAATAGTCTTTCAAATAAAACTTTATATCCGTAAATTTTCTCATTTCTAATACTGGGTATTTTGATTTGCACTATTCACATTTTTGTTTTCCTGGTAGTACTTCCTTCTTCAAATCAAATTTAAAGAAAGCCATTACGGATTTTATTTGTTCGGGCATCCATGGGGTTTTTGAGGTGTTTTAAGAGTTTTTACTGACTGCGTTTCTTTTTTCTTTTTTTTTAACTTGTGTTTCTTTTTTTGCAGATATTTATTTCTACAATTTTGTTTAATCTATTATTATTTTTTTTAATTCATATCACTCACACCTCTTCTATTACCGATGATTTTATCTTTTCTTGATTCTTGTACACCTGCTCTTTAATGTTTGACAATTGAACTAAAAGGTGATGCGAAAAAACTTACTTCTTTACTTACTTAATCAGTAGACTCATTGATACCTTTCGGTGTTGGGCCATTCATTCAATCTTAATCAGTGTCTTAATCTTCTGAGGTGTCGGGAGTTTCGTCTAACTCTCAATGAACTTCCTCCGTTCTTTCCTATTGGTGGCCATTTGTGTTGCTTCTTGCCAAGTTTTTCTCTTACTTTCTAGTATCTGCGAGATGTGACTATTCCATTCTTTAATGCTTCGTCATCTTCTGTTCTTCGCTATTGGTTTTGCTTGCCACACTCTTGATGCCACACTCAAAGAGTACCCATGAACCATCAATCACTTTCCTTGTATTTGCTGTCCTTGTCTATAACCAACGTTTGTTATTTATAGAAAAAGAAAGCAAATACAAAATAATTGCTTGATGTGATCGTTCATGGGTATTCTTTAATTTTTCCGACTGTATGAATTATACATAAGAAACACATGTTCGGATTATCCGTGCTTCTCAATTATCCGTGCTTTTCAATTATCCGTGCCACCTCCGGTCCCAAGGAGCACGGATAATCGGAATTCTACTGTAATTACTGCATTTGTCCATTGTCTGGGTATTACTTTTATTTTCCATATTAGGTTCTATATGCATAGTAATTTTTTTATGAAAACAAATTAAACAAATTATAAAAATTAATTTTTTTTACTTCTATATATTTCATCATTTCTGGTGCTACTTCGTCGCTTCCTGGTACTTCTCTAATCTTTATCTTTCTTATTGCTTCTTCCAGTTCTTCTTTTTCTAAAGTTTCTTGATTTTCCGTGTTTCTCATGGACCCTCTATTGATCTGGCTTTCTTTTTCCATTGTATTCCCTTGCTTTCCATTCAGTATCAGCTCGAAGTGTTCCCTCCATCTTTCCATTATTTTCTTATCGTTTATTATTGTTCCTTCCTTGTTCATTATTTGTTTCACCTTTGTTTCTTTGTTGCTTTTTAGGTTCTTCAGTGTTCTATAAAATAACTTTACAGTTTCTGTGCTGTTTTCTTCCATTTTTTTTCCGAATTTTTCCCAACTTTTCTTTTCCTCTTCCTTCACTATCTCTTTCATTTTTGTTCTTTGTCTCTTATAATTTTCATATTTTTTTTTTGTTTTGTCTTGTACGTATTGTTTTTATAATTTCTTCTTTTCTTTTATTTATCTTTTCACTTCATCATTCCACCAAGATGTTCGTTTCTCTCTGTTATTGTTTCTTGTAGTCCCACATATTGCATTAGCTGATTTTATCATCGCATTTTTAAATCTTTCCCATTCTTCTTCTATTATTTCTGTTGTTTCGTGTTCATTTTCCATCTCTTTCTCTAGCTCCTCTGTGTATATTATTTTCGTTGATTCGTTGATTCTTCCCTTAGTTTATAATCTTTTATTATTTCTTTTTGTTTTCTGTTTATGCTCTCATTCCTTTTTATTTCTTTTCTTTTGCTTTTGAATGTGGTTTCCAGTATATAGTGGTCACTGCCAATTTCATAACACCTTTTCACCCTTACGTCTCTTATCCAGTTCTTCTGCTTTTTGCACTATAGTATAGTCCATAATTGATTGTTCTTCTCTTGTTGATTTGACTTCTCTTGTGATCTTGTGTATACTTTTATGCCGGAAGTGTGTGTTCATAATCACCAGGTTATTGTCTAGACCTAGACAGAATTTGAGTGGTAATTTCCAGTTATGTTTATTTTTTCCTCCCCATAAGGTCCAATGACATTGTTCCCTTTTTCTGCTTCTTTTCCCACTCTACTGTTCATGTCTCCTGTGATCATAATTTTCTCTGTAGGTACAAATATTTATCACTTCTGGGAACTTATCCCAGAACTCATTATTTTCGTTTTTTGTTTCGTCTTCATCTGGTCCATAGCATATGATTAGTTTTGTATTGGTTTCCTCTATATCCATATCTACGTCTACTCTTAGTATATGTTCGTTGTAATATATCCAATTTTTTACTTTGTTGGTAATATTCATCTTTATTATGCACGCTACTCTTGCCTGAGCTCTCTTCGTTTCTACCACTGTACTGTATATTAGTAACATTCCTTTTTCTAATATTATTGATCCTCTTCCTTCCTTCTTTGTCTCTGTTAAAGCTACTGTTTCAATGTTCTTATCTCTAGTTTCTTCCCGCAGTTCTATTGCCTTTCCATTTATACCTCTTACTTTCCATGATGCCATTTTCAGAATTGTTTTGTTTTTTTCTGTGCTTAACTTGTACTTTGTTTTTCCTTCCGTTTGTGTTATTATCTTTAGATCTGTTCATGTCCCTGTACTGTGCCTGTTTTGTTTCTCGTTCCGTCTTTGTGTTTTCTTCGGTTCCATGACATCTCGTAACGCGACAGATCGTAACCGGACAAATGGTAACGGACAATTCGTAATAGCGACAGTTCGTATCGGCGACACTTCATAACGGCGACAGTTCGTAACTATACAAATTTGTAACGTCCAAATTGAATTATTCTGCTTATTTTTGTTAACGTTGAAACTAACTGTTAAACAGTTATAAATGAAATTATGTTTATCAAAAGTAATACCACGAGTCATCTAAATTTTATCGATAAATTTTTTTGTTTTCACGAAAACTTCTTTATTTGGTAAAATTACGAAATCAAACCGAATGATAAAATCACGAGTCCGAAGGACGAGTGATTTTATCCATTTCGGTTTGTTTGAGTGATTTTACCCTAAATAAAGAAGTTTAAGTATGAAAACGAAAAAATTTATCAAGCAAAATTTAGAGGACAAGTGGTATTTGAAAAGATTATTTTGTGAACCAATATGTATTATTAGTAAATACGGGCATCTGTGAAATATTTTTAAGACAACTAGGATCAATGTCTTAAGTAGGTTATAGATAAATTATTTTATGATTTAAAAATGAACCAATTTATTTATTATATTGTTAATACATAAAAAACTGTTTAAATCGAAAATGAACCATTATTAAAAACACAATTTTTATAACTAATATGATATTTTCCAATGTCGTTCGTAATTAAGGTATGTACTTATTATGTGAAATTTAGGGTACCTTAAGTTTTACCAGGGAAGAGACTGTTTTATCAAGGAAGAGACTGTTTTATCAGTATTACACTCAATGATTGGCTAGAAAGACGCGTTGTGATTGGCTGAAAAAGCAAAAACGTCAGAATTTGACGGGTGAAAAAAATAATCAATTTAATAAATCAGTATCAGAATAAACATTTTTAAAATTGAAGCGTTTATTTGAAAAACAATACATGTCCATTTTAAGAAAATTCGATTTTATGTATTCTTCTCATAGAATAGTAGCTTCTTTATCCATCCGACACATTTAGTTTTGTAAACATCTATGATGTCCGGAGTAAACTACATAGAACATTTGGATGTTTCTATAGAAAACAACAGATGTCTGGGAAGTTTTTCTTGATTTGCCAACATTTTAATTTTTGGACAAGTGTTGTTTTTCACAGTATCTTAATGGACATGGTACAAAGAACGAGTGAAGAAAGAGGACTTAACCTCAACATAAATAAAACAAAATGGATGCTGGTCAGCCAAATTTAAAAACCTGCCAGACAATTAAAAATAAAAAACCAACTAATTAAACACGTTGACTCGTATATATACCTTGGAACAGTCGTCAACTCCAAATGGGATCAAACAACCGAAATACGATCTAGAATTGAAATGCCAGAGCAACATTTAACAACATTAATAATATATTCACCCGATCCGACATATCTCTCCTACTAAAAATATGGCTGCAAAAGTGCTATTTATTTCCAGTCTTGCTGTATGGCGCAGAGGCATGGACACTGACGGAAACATTAATGAGAAAGCTGGAAGCATTCGAAATGTGGGTGTATCGACGTATCCTCAAAATATCCTGGACGACTCATACCACAAACGTAGAGGTACTGCACCGAATGGGAAAACAAAAAGAAATCTCTTTCACAATTAAGAAACAGAAACTTGAATACCTCGGTCATATTGTGAGACATGATAAATATTATATACTCCAACTAATAATACAGGGTAAAATAGAAAGCAAACGCGGACCCGGAAGAACAAGACACTCATGACTTCAAAACTTACACCAATGGTTTGGACTAACATCGATCGAGTTATTCAGAAACGCCGCAAACAAAATTAAAATTGCTATGATGATAGCCAACGTCCGCAACGGACATGGCAAGTGAAGAAGAAGAAAAGTTGTTTTCCTTTACAAAATGTTTACTTAAATAGTTGGGAATGTCTAAAGACGGTTGCCGGCTTAACGATTTCATTAATTACTTCATTAGTCCTTTGTCTAGGTATATGTAAATTTAAGGAACAATGAGAGGGATAAACTTTTAAAAATATTGTTAAAAGTTTGTATGTATTTAAATATTTGTTTGTTATTAAGGACTTTTAATATATTATTCTGAAACACGAAATATAAAATGTATTAAACATGTTCATCCCGGTACTGATTCATTAAATTGATAAACATTCAATTATAACTGTAATAACAGTTAGTTTTCACGTTAACAAACATAAACAGAATAATTCAATTTGGACGTTTACGAATTGTCCGTTACGAACTTGTATAGTTACGAACTGTCGCCGTTATGAAGTGTCGCTGTTACGAACTGTCGCCGTTACGAGTTGTCCGTTACCACTTGTCCGGTTACGAATTGTCGCGTTACGAGATGTCTGGTCACGGTTTTCTTCAGCTAGTTTTATGAACTAGCTGGTTCTGCATTGTTTGTTACTTTTTCTATTCTGCTTGTTTTTTGGTTCCATTTCCATTTAATGCCTTCAATAACTATGAAACCATAGCCAATTTTTGTCCTTTTTCCATTAGTCTTTCATTTGTTGCTATCTTCCTAAGGTTTCTTTGTACTTAGGTATTTCTATATTTTTTACTGTTAGGTCACATTCTAAAATTAAATACTCTATGTTGCGTGTAGTTCATTAGTTTACCTTTGGCTTTCAGTATTTTCATTTTATATTTCATTTATTTCACAGTTATCAAAAATGAGATATTAAAAATAATACAATAAAGGTTAGGATATCTCGAAAACTTGACGTGACACAACAATTTTGACCGCAGATTCACATTCAGTGCACCAACCACCAAAAACCTTCGAGAATATAATATATTAGAGCTTCAGTTGCCCCTGGTTGACCTGTGATATTTTTGAAGCTTACGTACATTGTCATGATAACATCACACACACTACATTATCTTTATAACGGCCACAACAACAACAACAAAAAACTAAAAAAGTATAAATCGATATAATTCCGCAAATTAGGTACACAGCACTCGCTTCTGATAGCTCGTACCTAATGGCATCATGTTCCAAAGGAGTGTAAATTATTTCATGCACATATTATTTTAATCGTAGGGGGCAGCACTATATACGCAGCGAGAATGATGCCATAACAAATACATGTGTGTGAATGTACAACGATATCATCTTATGGCATCATACACACCAAAATATTACAAAATATTAAAATGACGCTATCTGTGACAATATAATGCCGTAGATGCTAAAAATCGAATTAAAATTTTATGGCATCGCGTGTATGATGCCACAAAGCTCGCAGATGCCATAACGTAGCAAAATGCACACACATGATGCCATAATAAATGTAATACAAACACACAC